>NW_004443956.1:17136112-17163930 GCF_000243295.1 Trichechus manatus latirostris | reverse complement strand
ACAACAGAGAGTCCCTGTTGGAGCAGGAGAAAAGTGGGGTACAGAACTCAAATACTAGTAAAAAGAGAAGACTTAATGGTCTGACTGAGACTGGAGGGACCCTGGAAGACATGGCCCCTGCACTCTCTGTTAGCCTAACTCTTCAGACATAGATTAGATTGGACTATAAGACATAAAATGATACTCGTGAAGAGAGTGCTTCTTAGCTCAAGTAGATACATGAGACTAAATGGGCAGCTCCTGTCCAGAGGTGAGATGAAAAGGCAAAAAGGGACAGAAGCTGGTTGAATGGACATGGGAAGTCCAGGGTAGAAAGGGGGAGTGAAGTGTCATATTTTAAGGAGAGCAATTAAGGTCACATAACAATGTGTGTACAAATATTTATATGAGAAACTAACTTGAACTGTAAACTTTCCCTTAAAGCACAATAAAAAGAAAAAAAAAATTATCCAGGGTGGGTCTGATCTCAAAAAGACAAAGCGAAAGAAACAAACAAAGGGACAGTGGGCCCATTGGAAGTTGTGGTACAGTGTTCTCCCCGGGGCATTTGTAGGTGGCTTTTGACCTCACTCTGGCAGAATGGCCTCCATTGGTTTTAAAGAAACCAGTATTTTAACTGTTCACAACCTGTCTGTCAGTCTGTCATACTGTGGTGCCTTGTGTGTTGCGGTGATGCTGGAAGCTATGCCTCCAGTATTTCAGATACCAACAGGGTCACCTATGGTGGACAGGTTTCAGCAGAGCTTCCAGCCTAAGACAGACTAGGAAGAAAGACCTGGTGATCTACTTCTAAAAATTAGCCAGTGAAAACCTTATGGATCACAACAGAATACTGTGCGACTCACTTGCTTTGGACACATCAGGAGAGATCAATCGCTGGAGGAGGACATCAAGTTTGGTGAAATAAAGGGCCAAGAAGGGCAAGGGAGACCCTCAGTGAGATGGAATGGCACAATAGCCACAATGATTGACTTGAACATACTGGCAATCACAAGGGTGGTGCAGGACCACGCAATGTTTGTTCTATTATAAATAAGTTCAACTTGGTGGCAGCCATTCCATCCGTCCGTCCGTCCGTCCGTCTGTCCATCCATCCATCCATACATTTATTTTTAACTTAGGGAATTGTAGGCACTGAATTATGTACAGTCATTTTGAAAAGGATGGACACTTCTTCAGGGCAAATGTCTTACATGTTTCTGGTGTTTTCTTTTCATGGGGCTAAGCAGAGTATTAGCAAGTCTTCACCTGAATGGTATCAGGATAGTAATTTCACTGCCAAGATGATACAGGTAGGTAGCTTTGGGGTTAATGAACTCTCTGCCTTTAAGCTATTTTCCAGGTCATCTCTCTCTGCCTTTTGAAAATGAGTCTAACATTCATGTGAGAAATGTCAGAAGCCTCAATCTAAGCTGAAGTTTGGTGTACGTAAGCCACTGGACTTGGATGATGGCATCTATAAATCTTCACGCATTCTACATTACCATCAATCAGTGATAGTCAACCCAGTGACAGATGGAGTACATAAGGGACAAGGTCCTTTTTGGCCAATTATATCCAGATAACTCAAGGAGCCCCTTAAACTGATTTTTCCATGACAATTGTATACAGCATAGACTAGATAAGCATTCCTTGCTCCTGTAAGATAGTTTGTCAGGGATAAATAAACTACTTGCCACTATGACTGTAGGAAACCTGAGTTAGGGAAGCAATTTTGGAAATAAGTTACCTTTTTTAGCACAACAAAATAATGTACTACTAAATAGCCTATAATGACCTGAAGGGGGTTAATGTATGTCCTTGAGGATTGTGGCATGGTTTACATATGATAATTTGAATATTGACTCAGGATGGAGTAACTCAAGAACATTGAACAAGGAGTCCTGGGATCAAGTCCTATTTTTGCTACTTAGTGCTGGATTGGGAAAGTCAGTTAAGTTCTCTCTCTCTCTTTTTTTTTTTTTGTAAGTCTGCAAAACGGAGATACTACCAACTAACAGTGTTGCTGTGAAAATCAGTACAAATAATCCATACAGAAGTGGTCTGTATTTGTACTGTACTCATTCTTTATACTATAGAGAAGTTCTGAGTAGTAGTGATGTCTGAGATCTCTTCCTGGCATTTTTTGGGACAAGTTCATTCTTGGAAAGCAGGCTGGATAAGGTAAGGAGTGGAAAGTCTTTGTTAGGAAGGATAGGCCTTTGTATCTCATAGATATGACCTTTTGACTTAAGTCATCTTAAGTCCACAAAAAATATGTGTGGTAAATCCTAACCTCTATACTTGTGGCTATAATCCCATTTGGGAATAGGGTTTTCTTTGTTATATTAATGTGACCATATCAGTGTAGGGTGTGTTTTAAGCTAATTACCACTAAGATATAAAACAAGCAGATTAGGTGCAGAGAAGCAAGCAGGGATGGGGGAAGATAGATGCCATGCCACATGAAGATTGACAAGGAACCCAGGAACAGAAGCTAAAAAGAGACAAGGACCTTCGCCTAGAGCTGACAGAGAGACAAAGCCTTCTCTTAGAGCTGGTGCCCTGAATCCAGACTTCTAGCCTCCTAAACTGTGAGAAAATAAATTTCTGTTTGTTAAAGCCACCTACTTATGGTATTTCTGTTATAGCAGCACTAGATAACTAAGACATCATTTGAAATAATTTGATCTGAGAAACAAGAGAGGATCAAGGATTTCCACATAAACATTCTGGATCCAACACATGTTTATTTCCTCTCACTTCTGAAAATCCACCAAAATAACTATAAAGGAGTAAGAAGGAAAAAATCTACCAGAAGAAAGAGGAGAGAGAAGAGCAGATTAAGACCAAAGAGTTGAACACATGCAGCAGAAGACAGCAATGGGTGGAAGAATGGTGGTTGACTTAGTAGAACGGAAGAAATGGAAACCAACACACCTACAGAGCATGAATGCAAAATGAAGTCAAAGCAATGGGTCATGAGGTGCCAAGGAGACACCCAGAATGAGAAGAAGGAAGGGCAGAAATGAGGTGAGGAAGCGAATGGGATGGAGAAAGTTTGAAGATGTGTATAAGGTGTAATTTGATTGTTTCTCTCACTGCATACAGCTGGAAAAATCTGCCCCACCCCCAGCCCCAAAATAATAGGAAAGATACGCGATGTATTCTCTGGAGAAAATGAGACTAAGATATCCAAGTCTAAGGGCATCAAACACAGTGGAGGGTGGGGGTAAAGTGCAGACTGCAGATAGGGGATTCCATGAGAGTCTGCACACTGAATAGTGGGCCACCCTCCTGCCTCCTTCCCCACCCTGTTTCCAGAATACCAGCAGGCTTACCCTCCCTGGGAAGAGGCTGGGGGATTCTTCCCTGAGGAAATGACAAGGCTCCAGAGAAAAGCAGAGCATCAGTACTTTGAGTAAGACTGTTGGCTTTAAAGTAGCTCTAGTGGTGCAGTGGTTAAGCGCTCAGTCGCTAACAGAAAGGTTGGTGCTTTAAACTCACCAGCCACTCTGTGGGAGAAAGATGAGGCAGTCTGCTTCTGTAAAGATTTATAGCCTTGGAAACCCTATGGGAAGTTCTACTCAGTCCTATGGGGTTGTTATGAATCGGAATCGACTTGACGGCCACAGGTTAGGTTAGGTTATTGGCTTTAAATTCTTCCAAGTTTCCTTTCACAAGTTAAGAAACAGAATGTTGGCAGCTTAAATCACTGACTTAGCATTATCCAATTCCTTCTTTTCTTTTGACTCAGAAATTTTAGATGAGAGTATTTCATGCATATTAGATGCAAAAATATATCTACCCTCAAGTATTGTGACTCTGCAATATATTAAGTAACAACATTTAGAATAACTAAAATGTGAATATTTCAAGCAAATCTTCCCTACCAGAGAAATAGATAGAACCTCACACATCAAGGTTTAACTATTCTTATGAGGGAATTTTTGAAAATTAAATGTTTCTCCCCAAATTACAAAGGTAACATGTTCTTCACCACCAGTGAAACAATATAAAGCTCTAGAAAGAAGAATGCCAATAGTCTACTTCACCACCCTCTAATGGAGCATATATATTTTAAAGTGCTTTCCCCATAGTAACAGATTTATTTCATCACTCTGGTCTCTTTTTCGCTAAATTCGATTCAGAAGGCATTCTCTGATACACACAGGTCATCTGTATACAGTATATAAACCCTATTAAATTCAAAGTCTAAATCTGATCAAGACACCAAGCTATGGTTGGGTCTGTTAACTTGTTAAAAGGTATTGATCAGGAGGGAGTTTTTATTAAACCAGGGAGAAATTGTAAAGTTAAATACCATGTACATGAAATTTACTTTCTGTAAGGATTGTGTTAGTCTACTGCTTCAAGTTCTCTCAGTACCCTTGCCACCAAAGAGGGCCAAGTGTATCCTATACAGATCAACTATACTTGCTTAATAGTCTCTCTGCCCTGAACTAGTAACACTGACAATTCCTCAGGCGGCTGGGAATAGCCTAAGAAATATTAATGTTCTGAGAGATCGTCTATCAACATTACAAGGCCACACCTGTGGTGTTCTCGGCCTGGACAAATATTTTTTGCAGGGTCCCTACCTACATAAACCATTTAAGTCACCCCAAATTAGCATGCCAGCATTCTTCTGGCAGCCCAGACTTACGGGATTCTGCAAAAGAAATACCGTACGGGTCAGCAGGAGTCATCAGCTCACCGGGCCACCATTCTCGGCATTGGGGCCCTGTGGCTTAGGGTGACCACATAGATGCAGGTCTGAGACCACTTGGGATGGGTGGGTAGAAGGCTGGAGAACACGCAGAGAGGGAGAAAGAAGTACTGGAGTCCCAGTTTACAGGAAGCTATTCATTACTTCTGCCAACCTATTTCTGCCAATTTAACTGACTCAACCCCTGACCCACAGGGGTCTGTGGGGACAGGTGCTCATTTGGCCCTTTCATCCCTGACTATCCTTCTAACAGGAGTCCCTAAGTGGTACAAATGGTCAAGTGCTCCACTACTAATAAAAGGTTGGCATTTGGAACTCACCGAGAGGCACCTTGGAAGATAGGTCTGACACTCTGCTTCTGAAAGGTCACAACCTTGAAGACTCCATGGACCACAGTTCTGCTCTGCACATACAGGGTCTCCATGAGTCAGAATCAACTTGGCATCTGGTTTGGTCTTCTTTGTTTTGTTTTTTTATCCCTCTAAAAGACCATACCCACACAACAGAGTCAGGAAAAGGCACTAGCAGCCTCTGTCCTGCAGCCTCCTAACTCTGTCCCTTTCTATGGTGATCATACACAAGTGGGAACAAGGGTCTAAAGCAGTGGGACATGTGTGAATCCCCAGATGGGGCAGGAGTCACCAGAGTCGAGATATGCTGATGAGGAAATGGGAGGACACCAAAGACATTAGCTGTTCCATGGTGTTTTTCCAGAAAACCTTTCTACTTAGGATGGCATTGAGAACCTAAGGACTTGGTCACTTGGACAAAACACTGGACAGCCAACCAGCAGCAGGACAAAGAGATTAGGGATGCCCAAGGACACTGTGCCAACAGCCCAGGTCAGCCCACGCTTTGCCTCCTGAGCGTTTTGGCTCAGCTGGTGGCAGTTTCAAGGGAAGCAGCTCTGCAGCTTAAATGATACCCCTAATGGCATCCACCCTCTGCCCCTGGCCCTGGCAAAGGGCTGAGCCATGTGTGTTCCCTCTGTTTGTGAGCTTCATTTTCCCCTCAAATGAGATTCTGGGCTTGTGAGCTGAATTGGATTCAGGGCTTATTGCTGTGTGGGCATGTGTGTTGAGATTGAAGTTTATCTTAAAAAGAAATTAACACATTCTATTGCTATGTCTTAGAAGACATTTGAAAGTGGGCAGCTCACATCTCCATGAACCTCGATCACTCCAGCTCTAAAATAAGGGCTTGGACTAGAAGAATTCTTGAGTCCCATCTATAGCTTTGCTCTCTAAATTTAAATAACAATCTGATCCTACTGTGAAAAGACTTTAGTGATTACAGTGAGAGTAAGCTGGGTAGACTGTTTCTGTCTGTTTCTTGGATTGCATCAGTCATGTTGTACTGAAATCATGAGCTTGCTTTGTGCAGACCTGCCATGGGGAAATTTGAGAAAGGGTAGATGGGTTTCATCAAGATCTCAGACAACTTAATCACCACTGTAATTGTCCAGAGACCACTTTAGCCCCAACATCATACAAACACACACAAGTGGTTAGCACTCAGCAATCAAAATGCTTAATGAGATAACATTCTACCAAGCCTTTATAGTACGGGGATGGCCCTGGTTCTCAACTCAAAAAATATTTCAGCAATGAATAGTTCTCCTAAGACTTTTTTTCCTTTGATCATAGTTATGATCTTTCCCCCTGAGAATGCCAGCCAATATGGTAACTGCAGTAACTGAGTGAGGACTTCTCCTACTGCCTGCAGTCAGCTCATGGCTGAGCTCTTCACCTCTTCCTTGCTTTTTAGAAACTGGGGTAAAAATTATTATATCATGTGTTTGGATTGACCAATGAATAGCCAGGTGCTAACTGAATTATCCACCCCTCCTTCTGTCAGTTTGTCCTACTATGGCTGCTTATGTGATGCTATGATGCTGGAATCAATGTTGCTGGTATTTCAAATACGAGAAGGGTCACCCATGATAGACAGGTTTCAGCAGAGCTTTCAGACTAAGACAGACTTTGAAGAAAGTCCTGGTGATCTACTTCCAAAAATTAGCCAATGAACACTCTATGGAGGGATCACAACAGAATATTGTCTGATATAGTACTGGGAGATGAGCCTCCTAGGTTAGTAGGCACGCAAGATGCACAGCAGCTGCAGCAATGTACTCGAGCACACCAATGGACATGAAGATGGTGCAGGACCAGACAACATCTCGTTCTGTCGTACATGGGGTGGTCATGAGTCAGTCAACAAAAAATGAATTATAGCCCAAACTCTATAGGCCCAACCAAAGAAACCATCATATAGTGCCTAATTACACTGCTAATTATGATCAGCCTTGGGGATTCAGAGGGCGTTCTTTGAATAGGAAAGTCCCAAAAGGCTTTCTGGAGAAGACAGGGTTTGAACTGAACCTGGAAGGATAAGGGATATTGAGTAAATGAAAAGAGGGGGAAAAAAAGGGTTTCCAAGGCACAGCAAAGGGGAGTGTGTGTGTGCGTGCGTGCGTGCGTGCGTGCGTGCGTGTGTGCGTGTGTGCGTGTGTGTGTGTGTGATGCATAGGTCCAGCAAGGGAGCTAGCTGGTTAGGAAGAAGCATATGAAGGAGCTGTGGTAGACAAGCTCTCAAGAGTCAGATTACTTAAAAATAATAAAGAGAGACAGAAATAAAACAAACAAAAAAACATAGACTTGCCTGAATATAAAAACTAGTTCGATTCTTGGGTCTTTAAAAAAAAAAAAATCAGTTCAGGTTGAAAAGGCATAGAGGCAGTGGGAGAATGAAAGCTCCTGCAACATTTAATGAATTCAGTCTTTCTTTCTCATCAGCACACAGGGAAGCGAGGGCTCTGTGTAGTAGCCGTGAACTTGCGGAGGCTGCTGGTTGTTGGCTGCGAAGTATCATAGATAAGAGGGGAGACAACCACTGCCAGTGTGTCTACTAGACAGTTTATTTACAGTCCTCCCTCCCTCCGGCCCTGCTCACTGGATAGCCCTGGTCACTGTTCCCACTGGTGGCTCTTGCTTGGCCAGCAGATCCGAGTCCATTAGGATAAAGCAGTGATGCCCGAGATTCCTCTGTGAGCTGCAAACAGCATCAGAGCAGGCACCAGCCCATAAGACGACCCCCCACACATGTGGTTTCTCTGTCTTGACAGCCAAAGCATTATCTGCAGTACAACACTAAGTGAGCACTTAGTATCTGCTCAGCTAGGTGCAAAGCAATCTTTCCATTCAAGCAAATCAAAGCCTTGGTTGTTGCTGTTGTTTTTTTTTTTTTCCTGAAGCCAGTTCAGCAAGTGTGTGTTATCTATTGGCATTTTCATATGTAACACTAGAGCTAGAACCTCCTAGTCCTTTAGCTCGGGATCAGGCATTATAAGGTCCACTTTCTGGTTCCGGTGTACCCACAGCTGTGTGATTAGAAGCAAATCCTTTATTCTTTGAGTTGCTGACTGAAGCTAGTGGTTTGTACTAAACTAAATGAACTCTAAGGTTATTTTCTGACAACTTTCTAATCCAAAAATGGATTGGCCTGAAATATCAGCACTTGGCATCAAGTCAGGCCATGAACACTAAACACATAAGAAGTATTCCACATTCAACTGGCATTTCTCTGCATCCCCCTGCACAGTGGACCTATGAAAAGAAAGATAATGTCTCTACTTTGCCATCTTCCCTTTCTACATGGCATGCTTCTCCTTGCTTCTATTTCTGTCACTGGAGGGGCATTGATGGTAGAATTTTCACCTTCCATGCAGAAGACCTGGGTTTGATTCCTGGCCAATGAACCTCATGAGCAGCTACCACCTGTCTGCCAGTGAAGGCTTGGTTGTTGCTATAAAACTGAATGGGTTTCAGTGGAGCTTCCAGACTAAGACGGTCTAGGAAGAAAGACCTGTCATTCTACTTCCAAAAATCAGCCAATGAAAACCTTATGGATCACAATGATCCAATTTGCAACTGATCATGAAGGACCAGGTAGTATTTCATTCCTTTGCATATGGGCTCACCATGAGTTGGTGGCTGACTTGATGGCAGCTAACAACAACATTTCTTTCATCATCTTGTAAACAGCACCTCAGGGGATTTCATTCTCATGTACACATGAGAAAAATCTCTTTTTTTTTAATTTGTTTTTATTTATTTATTTATTATTGTACTTCAGGTGAAGGCTTACAGAACAAATAGTTTCTCATGAAAGAGTAGTACACATGTTGTTTTATGACATTGGTTAACAACCCCACAACATATTAACCCTCTAACTTCTCAACCTTTTTTTTTTGGTGAAAATACACATAGCCAAAGATACACCGTTTCAAAAATTTTTACATGCACAGTTCAGTGACATTGACTACGCTCTTCCAATTGTGCTGTTATTCTCACTTAAGATGAAGGCTTACAGAACAGAATAGTTTCTCATTTAACAGTTACTACAAATGTTGCCCTGTGACAATGGTTAACAATCTGACAACACATCAACAATATCCTTACTCAACCTTGGGTTCCCTAACACCTGCTTCCTTGTCCCCTTCTGCCTTCTGGCCCTTGTCACTGGACTCCTGTACCTCATTAGTCTCCTTTGGTTTTACGGGGCTGTCCACTCCCAGGCTGAAGAGTGAACCTTGGAGGAGAAAAATCTCTTGATTAAAGTAACATGGTATCTGGTATGCACAAAGGCATGACACAAGGAAAGTCTGGTTTCTTTGGAGAACCCTAGGCTGAGCCTGAGCACAAGGCATCAACGGAGGGAGAAGCAAAAGATAAGGATGGTAAGGTAAGGGATCTCCAGGCTGTGGGATGCTTTGTATGCCAAGCTAAAACATGTGGGTCTAATCTATTAGACCCAAAGGCCACATCAGTTGTGTGGAAAATGTAGTATTAGAGATAAGCTTGTGTTGATGGCACAGTCATGCTCAGTCAGCTGTTGAGAATAAGGGTTTAGATGATGATTGGGCTAGAAATAAAGATTTTGAGTCATTAGTGACTAAGATAATGGAAATCATGGAGGAGAAGGGGTCCTCCATGGAGCACCTGTAGGCAGGAGAGAGGTGGCTTGATATTCCCTGAGTTTTAGGACAAGGGAAAGGAGGAAACACCAGCAGAGGGGACTGAGAGAGGAACCTGGACTTGGATGGATTCTCCCAATTTGAACCACCAGGTTCTTGACCTCAAATTCTGCTATGGGCATAAATTTATATGTGGTTATTAAACCACTGCTCCAACAAGAGCAGAAGCTGCAGGAAGCCACTTTGAGAAACCAATTATTGAACTGGATTATTCAGTAATCCAGGTACCAGAAACCAGAGTTACTCAATGACTGTGGGATCCTGGGAATGGGGGGCAACCTAGGGCACTGAGGGGGCTGTTCCAGATGAAATAGCCTGTTCCTGATGTCAGAGAGAGGACCTCCTTTTTTCAAGGCCCTTTGTGCAGCGGTACAGCCAGACTAAAGAAGGGTGGCATGAAGATTAGAGGAAAAAATCACAAAGCTGGAAAAATCTGCAATTTCTGGCCAAGCTGTGTGCCTGCATATTTCAAAAGTGTGTATGTATGAAGCCATGAGAAACCTAAGAAAGTGGCTACAAATCATCACGTGTGTTAGGCTGAACGACCTCTCCATTCCTTCCAACATGTAGACCGAGGTGGCACTGCTGAAGAGCACTGCCATTCTGAGTTTTCATCATATGCCTGAAGGATCCTCCCTCCTTCAGCAAATGTGCTCTCGTGTCTTCTTTCCTTGGGCTTGACACTGCAGTCTCCCATCAAAAACAGTTTCCCATTTTGCTTTCTTTTCAGCATATTGTTCTACAAAAAGCCATGTCTCACCAATTCCATGGAGTCTTGATCCCAGCTATCAGCACCAAGTCCCTTTGCATCCCCAGGATTAGGTTCGTGCCTCATTCACTTCCCCCACACTTTCCTTTCCCTGCACAACACCCTCTGTAGCTCAAGGTCAGGAGTAGCCAAAGTGCTGAGGGCAAGAGTAGCGGGTCCCGTGAGATGAGAAAGGTGGCTCTCCAAAGTTCTACTTATTCTCCATTTCTGGAATGAATATTTTCAACAGAAAAGTTCCAAACTGAAAACGATATGTTGAAATGTCCAGGTGGCACATTTTTCTTAGGGCATCAATAAAAACAAAATATAAACGAAAGCCTCCACATGGGGGTTGTGTCATAACAAGGAATCACAATTCCACTCTTAGAACTTCTCTGGCAATAGTGTTGTGGACTCAAGAGATGTAAGAGAAAAATCTATGTTTCTCACCCCCCACCCCAAATGTTTGTTTGTTCTGCTTTGCTAGCAATTACAATAAAGCAAATCAAAGACCCTCACCCTGACTCATTCTTGTCAGGAAAGCAGATGTATCTGCCTGAAAGTTCCATGGGCAAGCTGGCATGGTTGGGGTACAGGCAGGGATAACCCTGCACCTCCCGCTCACTGCACCTCAGTGACTGGGTGGCGGGCCTCACTCCATTCTAACCTCTGTCTTCCTCCAACTTCCCCTTCACACTTGGGATTAACATCCAATCAGTTAAAAAAGAAATCATCCCCAGTTCTCCTATTATCTTTTCCATTTCCTCTTCATCTCTCCATTGCCTTCCACATACCTGAAGCACTGACTTAACGAAGGCTTTATTATCACCCTGCTATGCACAGGCCTGGAATGCTCTGTGGGGCGCCATCACTAAAGGCAGTTACCATCACCAGAGCTTCTGAAGGTTTGCAATCATGTTATAAACAAGTCAGCCCTCCCCCATATTACAATTTTGCACATCATGTCTCACTCTCCACACGCTCTCCTCATGCCTGAGAAGGAGTTCCAGATGTTTAACCAGATGGAGTTTAGGAGGCAAGGCACCTCACTGCAATTCCCCATCCAGCAGCCAGAGGCAGGGCAGGGCTCAGAACAATGCCAAGGGGCAAGCAACCTCATGGACTTCTGCTGGAGTCCTGGCAACCTTGCAGAGCCCAGCTGTGCTTTCTGCACTTGGGCTGGGTGGTGAGCATGCAGGGCACTTTGGAGCATGCACGTTTGTAGACATAACTGAGAGCTGAGGTTCCTGTTGCCTTATTATAAAAGATGCAGCAAATATTCTGCCAACGAGCGCTGCTACCTTGGGGTGCTTATAGATGAGAGGGCAATGGCTTTGGGAGGGATGAACCTCGAGGCCACTGTCCTGCCATTGAGCAAGACTATGGTAATTCTGGCAGCAGGAATTCTACTGGAGAAGGTGCACCACTCTTCTCAGTTACTCCTTTTCCAAACTCACTTTGCAGTGCATCTTGCTTTCTCACTAAATCCACCAACTGTGATGGCGTCTATTTTCCCACGGCAATATCAAATAGATGTAAAGATGCATGCCACTAGAATAACTATGTACATTCAGGGCATCACTTGCATACCCATGGCTAATTTCCTTATATTGTTACAATCCTTGCCCCATGCATCCCTGGTGGCCATAGCCCTGCCTGATAGCCTGTCACTCAGGCAGCAGTAGAGGGGGATGCTCTGTGTCCCTCTCTGTGCGTGCACCTTAAGAAAGTAATGAGAATAATTAACACAGGGTTTAACAAGGATAATGAGGGTGAAGCATCTGGGGGAGAATGTACAAAATATTTTCTCATCTCCTTTAAAACACATCCTAAAATCCACATGCCTCCTTTAATGCCCTTTGAACTTTCAAAACAAATTAAATATCATTGCTTCCAAAAATTGAAGCCACTGGAGTCAGCAGTGTGTATTTTCTTACCGCTGTGGGTGTGTTTCAGTCAGCTAGTGCTGCTCTAACAGAAATACCACAAGTGGATGGTTTTAACAAAGAGAAGTTTATTCTCTCATAGTCCAGTAGGCTACAAGTCCAAATTCAGGGTGTCAGTTCCAGGAGAAGGCTTTCTCTCTCTGACAGCTCTGGAGGAAGGTCCTTGTGATGCATCAGTCTTCCCGTGGTCTGGGAGCATCTCAGCGCAGGAACCTCAGGTCCAAAGGACACTCTTTGCTCCTGGCACTGCTTTCTTGGTGGCGTGAGGTTCCCATGTGTCTCTGCTCGCTTTTCTCTTTTATATTTCAAAAGAGATTGGATTAAGACACTATCTAATCTTGTAAACCTCATCGGTATAACCTCATCATAGTGATAGAGTTTACAACACATAACGAAATCACATCAGATTTACAAAACGGTACACAATCATACAATACTGGGAATCATGCCCCAGCCAAGTTGACAGATATTTTTGGGGGACACAATTCAATCCATGACAGGGTGCATACAGCGATGCCCACACTGCCGTGGTGCAGGAGCTTGCTGTCATGAGCACTGCATGCTAACTCACACGGTACCACTATCAAGATAAGAAACTGTGACTTGGAGGAGCAGATCCCTTGTACGCAGCCACATCACTGGGGTGGGGCAGAGCCTGCATCACCTCTGCTTCCCAAATGCCTTTCCTCTCAGCTCCCCCCTCTAAGGACAGTCAGCTCTCCACCCCCTCTACCCATCCAGACCAGGCCCACTCCCTGGCCAGCACGTGTGACTGTCCAGTTGGAGGTGAGCCCGCGTGGTCCAGTCCCAGCCTCCAGCGTTACTGCTGGCCAGCAGTGGGGTGGGACTGACGGGCAGGGGCAAGTTGGGCCAACAGGGCAGCACTTTCACGGCTCCCCAGAGTTTGTGAAGTGTTGCTGTTAAGGAAGTGATGTCTGCTGGGCTCTGTGACCCAGAACCTGGCATTTTCAGTTGCTAATGGAGCACTCACAATGAAGTGACTGCAGGACCTAAGTCATCAGAACACCTTTAAGAGGATTTCTGGCTCCCAGGACACTTGGGGTGCTAGTCTCAGAAGTAAGCCGCATGGGAAGGGGTGTGGCTGGGGAGAGTGGGGTGGGTGAGGGTTGTAGAACTAAAAGGCTTGGGTTCATGTAGAAAGATAAACCTGAGATGTAGATAAAACTTGTGTTTTTTGCTTTTTAATAAATTAGACAAGTATTGCATATTTGCTGTGGAAAAAAAAATCACATGCAGAAATTAAGCAAAAAGTGAACACCCCCAACCTATGGGTATGTGTTATAATAGTTTGATAGATTTCCTTTCGACTCTTTTTCTTTAATCCTATGCTTACATGTGCATTCATTCACAGAAAGAGAGAGAATGAGAAAGAAGAGACTGGGAAAAAGGAGAGAGAACACGTGAGCTAGAGGATCCAATAGCGAGATGAGAATGATGGAGACCTTCCTCCTCCCCCATCTGACCCCATGATCACACCTAAAAATCTCTGGTGATTTTGGACACAGCCTGCAGACAACAGCCATGTTTAACAAAGATGGAAAGAGGAGTGTTAGTGACCTGAATCCCCTGATTTCCGAAGGAAACATACGGCAAACAGGGACAAGGAGATAAAACCACAAGATTTGTCCCTCTTGTAGGATGGTTTTCTTTTTCTTATCTGAATCACGTCAGATGTGGGAAGATAAAGAGAAAGCTGCCTTGAGCAAAATAAGACAGAAATGATATCTGCAAACCAGACTACCAGTCTAGCGTGTCAAAGAAGAAAATAAACTCTATGGAGAAGAAAGGAACCTATATTGTGGATCCCAGAGACTGCCTTGGCCATCCCTTTGGCTTACTCCCTCTACCCTGGTACCTTGGTGGCTCAGTGGTTAAATGCTCAGCTGCTAACCAAAAGGTTGGCGGTTCTGTGGGAGAAAGATGTGGCTGTCTGCTTCCCTAATACAGCCTTGGAAACCCTATAGGGCAGTTCTACTCTGTCCTATAAGGTTGCAATGAGTTGGAAATGACTCGACGGCAATGGGGGTACCTCCAACACAAGCTGCTTTGATAGGTCTCCCTAGTATATTTATACGGACGATGCAGGCTAAATACAGAGGTGATATGAAGCTTAAATATGGGTATTCAGTGGTGGTGACACTAGTCTGACCCAGACAGAAATGCTCCAATGTATTTCCACAAACCCATATTGATAACCTGCTTTGAAAAGGCACCAGAGGTGGTGGGGAGGATGAATGGACAAAGACAGTAAACTATGGTCACCGGAATTTCCAATCTCAGGAGGATATGCATATTGAAAACTCTCTATCTATGGCATTTTGTTTCTTCTTCAACATTCTGCTGGGTATCAAGGCATAAGGAAGTGCTGTGGGATTGCATAAGATGGTGGGATTTATTTCAGTTGCAGGAAATTAGGGATGGCTTCAGTTGTGCTTAAATGATAAGTACTTGTGACACATCATGAGAAGCATCTCCAAAGAAATTGGAGTCAGAAAAGCACTTGACACATTTGGAGAAAGCCAATTGTAGAAGATATGGAAAGGCATAGCAAGACAGAAGGCTGGGAAGAAGTCTGGGATGGGTGCTGGAAGAGAATTGGAGGCAGTACCATAGAGTCTCAAATTTACTTCAAAGGCAGTAGCATGTCTGGAACATTGTCTGCAGAGGTCAGCTGACACATCCTGCTGGCTGGTGTCCTTGCATGGCTCTGGGGTCCTGGTAGATCCTGAGACCCCCAACTTATGACAGGGTTCCGTTCCTACGACTCCATTGTAAGTTGGTTCTGACGTAAGTTGAATACCTCTTTTTTTTTTTAGTTTTCATTATTATTGCCTTTTATTATCAATATCTTTATAAGTCCAATCTTTATGTGTCTTTGGAGGTTGGAAACATTACATATAAACTTACAGCTATATTTTGAGGCCTACATACATATATAAAAATATACAAATCAAGAATTTAATCCAACGATGAAGAAGAGTTGGATGATGTTGGCATTTTGTCAACTGCAGTAATAACTCCACTTGTGGAAGGTTCTGGATCATTTGGATTATCCCTGGGAATGAAGTTGGTGCTTCTAGTCAGGAAATTGGTGAGAGTTACCTATACGGTTCTTCTTCTTTTTTTTTTTTTTTTCCATATATTTTGTGGTAACATCTCACTGCTTCCTGAATCTGCCTGTCAACTTCAGCAAAGTGATAAGTGTTCTGGTCCATGTTTTTAAGCAACTGAAAATAACTGATTTAGTTTAGAAAAAACTCCAGCTAATGCTTCTACTGTAAACTTTTTTTTATAACTTCTCTCCTTCCTCTTCTTCATTATTTCTTTCTTCTTCAGCATTTCCTTCTTCTTTAAAATCCATTAAGCCCTGTTCTGTCAATTCCCCTTCTTCGTGATCTATGAGCTGTTCCACGTCGGCAATATCAAGTTCTAAATTCAGCATTCTTGCCATATGGATGATTTTTCCACCAATCTCATCCATCATGTTATCCTGATCAAATGCTTGGAGCATGTTCATATAATTCAGCAATTTTTTCCATAACCCCTGCATGCATTTTCCTTTAACTTCCTCCCAGTAAGGTGCAATGTTCCAGATGCACTGATGGTCATAAGTTCAGTTTGTTGTAACTTGAATACATGGTTAAGTTAGGTACTACCTGTACTGATATCTCCCAACAAGATACTGATATGTTGTACCCCTCTTATCATTGAGCCAGGACCCCAAAATGATGGTAAGCTTGGCTTGACTTCTCTGACTCAAGTGTATAGCATTCCTGAGTATATAAAAGAACAATACCACTGAAGAAGGAGAACTTTATAACAAGATGTTTCCCAATCATTTTGCTTTTCATGAACTTTCCAGTAAATTTCACCTTATGAAATTTCCACAAATACATATTTCACAAGGAACAGGATGTAATATTGCCAAGGAATGGCTGTGCCATTAGCCAAACCCCTAGTAAACTACAATACCAGAGCTGGAAAGTAATTGGCACTAACCTGAACAGTCAGCCTTTAGACAGCTGATCTCCCTCAGAGCTCCACAGGGAAGCCAACACTGGTGCATTAGCTCCCTTTCTGTGTAACAAATTACCATAATGTAGTAGCTTCAAACAACACAAATTTATCATCTCCACTTCTGCAGGCCACAGGTTTGGGCTCTGCTGAGGTGTATCCTCTGCTCAGGGTCTCACGAACCTGAAATCAAGTTGTCAGTTGGGCTGGTTTCTTTTTGGGGCTTGGGATCCTTTTCCCAGCTCACGAATTGTTGGCAGAATTCATCTCACTGTGTCTGTAGGACTAAGGTCCTGGTTTTCCTTCTAGCTGTTGACCAGTGACTGTTTTCAGCACCTAGAGGCCACCTGCAGTCCTTGTTACGTGGCCCCACAGGCAAATCACAAGGATGTCTGCTTTTTTCCAGGCCATCCAGAATGTTCCTCTCAGACTTTCTCTTCTGTGACCAACTGGAGAAAACTTGCTTTTAAAGGGCTCACGTAATTAGGTCAGTCCCACCCAGGTAATCTCCCTGTTTTAAGGTCAACTAATTTGGGGCCCTGATTATGTTGGCAAAATCCCTCAAGGGCTGTGTCTACATTAGTGTTTGCTTGAATAACTGGGGTAAAGTGTGTGTACACCAGGAGCCGAGAGTCTGCCTGCCACACTGGTAACTACACCAGCATACGGTATGCACCTTTCCTTCCTTCTTAATGTTTCTGTTCTCAGGATTGACTTTCAACACAAAGGGCAAGGTTAATAGTTTTAGGAAAGGTGATTTGCTAGCCCACTGCTGGAGTTTAGTCTCAGTGTGCTGGTTCCCAATCAAATTCACAGAGATCCTAAATAACTGATGTTGTAAATGATAATTGAAAAGCTTGGAAAATATGGCGACATAAAAATGAAAGATTTCTGTATGTCACAAAATACCATAAATCAAATTACATGACATACAATAAACTGAGGGGTGGGATGCGACTGCGACACATAGTAAAAAGGAGTTATACCATAATACACAAATAAATGACTTGCAGAGCAGTAAGAGAAATCAAGATGAGGCAAGAAAAAAATTGTCAATAAACATATGAAAAAATATGCAAATGAGTAGAGCCTAGCACATATTGGATTGGCAGCAGTTACAAAGAACAGATTTTCTCATGTTCTCACTGCTGCTGAGAATATAAATTGACAGAAGTTTTCTGGAAGACAATTTTGCAGCATATATTACATGTATTACATGTATAAAACATGTATAACAAACAAACCGATTACAAAATGGGCAAAGGACCTGAATAGGCATTTTTTTCAAAGAAGATATATGAATGGCCAAGAAGTACATGAAAAGATGCTCTACATCATTAGTCATTAGGTAAATGTAAATCAAAACAACAACGAGATACCACTTCACACAACGAAGATGGCTGTTATCAGAAAAACTGAAACTGACAAGTGTTGGTGAAGATGTGGGGAAACTGGAACCCTAGTTCACTGCTGGGAGAAATACAAAATGGTGCAGCCACTGTGGAAAACAGTTTGGCAGTTCCTCAAGAAGTAAAACTGAATTACCATATTACCCAGCAATTTCTAGGTATATACCCAAGAGACTTGAAAGCAGGGACTCAAACAGACACATGTACACCAATGTTCATTGCAGCATTGCCCACAATAGCCAAAAGGTGGAAACAAAACAGCTGTCCATCAATGGGTAAACAGATAAATAAAATGTGTCATATACATACAATGGAATATTACTCAGCCATAAAAAGAAATGAAGTTCTAATACATGCTATGGCATGGATGAACCCTGAAAACATTATGACGAGTGAAATAAGTCAAACAAAAAAAGGACAAACAGGGTATGATCCCACTTATATGAAATATCTAGAACAGGAAAATGCATACAGACGAAAGTATATTAGTGGCTACCAGGGGCTATGGGGAGGAGGGAATGGGAGTTGTTGCTGAAGGGGGACTGAATTTCTGTTTAGGGTGGTGAAAACTTTTGGAAATGGATAGTGGTGATGGTAGCAAAACATGGCTAATGTAATTAATGTCACTAAATTCCACACTTAAAAAATAGCTAAAATGGCAAACTTTTGGTTATATATACTTTACCACAATAATGTATATATATGTGTATATATAAATACATATATACATTATATACACATTATGTGTGTGTGTGTGTGTATACACACACACATACACACACACACATAAAACCTTTGATCTTGATTATATGCTACCTCCTGAAATGGCTGAATGTTGACCAGTTCTTTTTGGTACAATGACTCTGTGTATTCCTTCCATCTTCTTTTGATGCTTTCTGCATCATTCAATATTTTGCCCACAGAATCCTTCAGTATTGCAACTCGAGGCTTGAATTTTTTCTTCAGTTCTTTCAGCTTGAGAAATGCAAAGAGTATTTTTCCCTTTGGTTGTCTAACTCCAGGTCTTTGCACATTTCATTGTAACACTTTACTCTGACTTGTCAAGCTGCCCTTTGAAATCTTCTGTTCAGCTCTTTTACTTCATCATTTCTTCCTTTCACTTTAGCTACTCAACATTTAAGAGCAAGTTTCAGAGTCTCTTCTGACATCCAATTTGTTCTTTTCTTTCTTTCCTGTCTTTTTAACGACCTTTTGCTTTCTTCATACATGATGTCTTTGATGTCATCTCACAACTCATCTGGTCTTTGGTCATTAATGTTCAGTGTGTCAAATCCATTCTTGAGATGGTCTCCAAATTTAGTTGGGATATACTCAAGGTCGTACTTTGGCTCTCATGGACTTGTTCTAATTTTCTTCAGCTTCAACTTGAACTTTCGTATGAGTAATTAATGGTCTGTTCCACATTTGGCCCCTGGCCTTATTCTAACTGCGGATATTGAACTTATCCATCGTCTCTTTCACAAATGTAGTCAGTTTGATTTCTGTGTATTCCATCTGGCAAAGTCCACATGTATAGTTGCTGTTTATGTTGTTGGAAAAAGTTATGTGCAATGAAGAAGTTGTTGGTCTTGCAAAATTCTATCACGTGATCCAGCATCGCTTGTATCACCAAGGCCATATTTTCCAACTACTCATCCTTCTCCTTTGTTTCGAACTTTCACATTTCAAGCACTAGTAATAATTAATGCATCTTGACTACATGTTTGGTCAATTTCAGAGTATAGAAGTTGGTAAAAATCTTCAATTTCTTCATCTTTGGCATTAGTGGTTGGTGTGTAAATTTGAATAATGGTCGAATTAATTGGTCTTTCTCGTAGGTATATGGATATTATCCTATCATTGATACTGTTGCACTTCAGGAATACACACAGTCACTGCACCAAAAACAGTTGGCCGACATTCAACCATTTCAGGAGGTAGCATATGATCAAGAACCCGTGGCATTGAAGGAAGAAGTCCAAGCTTTACTGAAGGCATTGGTGAAAAACAAGGCTCCAGAAATTGACGGAATACCAAGTGAGATATTTCAACAAGTAGATGCAATGCTGGAGGTGCTCACTTGTCTATGCCAATAAATTTGGAAGACAGCTACCTGGCCAACTGACTGGAAGAGATCCATATATGTGTCCATTTCAAAAAAGGTGATCTAACAATGCAGAAATTATACAACAATATCATTAAAATCACATGCAAGTAAAATTTTGCTGAAGATCATTCAAAAGCAGTTGCAGCTGTACATTGACAGGGAACTGCCAGAAATTCAAGCCAGATTGAGAAGAGGACATAGAATGAGGGATATCATTTCTGATGTCAGATGGATGTTGGCTGAAAGCAGAGAATATCAGAAAGATGTTTACCTGTGTTTTATTGACTACTGAAAGGTATTCGACTGTGTGGATCATAACAAATTATGGATAACCTTGTGAAGAATAGGAATTCCAGAACACTTGATTGTGTTCACGAGGAACCTGTACATACCAAGAGGCAGTCACTCAAATAGAACAAGGGGATACTGCGCGGTTTAAAATCAGGAAAATGTGCGTCAGGGGTCAGAGTTGTATCCTTTCACCATATTTATTCAATCTGTATGCTAAGCAAATAATCTGAGAAGCTGGACTATATGAAGAAGAACACAGCATCAGGATTGGAGGAAGACTCATTAACAACCTGCATTATGCAGATGACACAACCTTACTTGCTAAAAGCAAAGAGGACTTGAAACACTGATGAAGATCAAAGACTAGAGCCTTCAGTATGGATTGCACCTTAACATAAAGAAAACAAAAATCCTCACAACTAGACCAATAAGCAACATTATGATAAATGGAGAAAAAAGATTGACATTGTCAAAGATTTCATTTTACTTGAATCTGCAATCAACCCTATGGAAGCAGTAGTCAAGAAATCAAATGACGTACTGCATTGGGCAAATCTGCTGCAAAAGATCTCTTTAAAGTGTTAAAAAGTTGTCACTTTGAGGATTAAGGTGCTCCTGACCCAAGTCACAGTATTTTTTCAATTGCCTTATATGCATGTGAAAGCTGGACAATGAATAAGGAAAACCAAAGAAGAATTGATGCATTTGAATTATGATGTTGGTGAAGAATACTGAATAAACCATGAACTGTTAGCAGAACAAACAAATCTGTCCTGGAAGAAATAAAGCCAGAATGCTTCTTAGAAGCAAGGATGGTGAGACTTTGTCTCCTGTACTTTGGACTTGTTATCAGGAGGGACCAATCCCTGGAGAAGGACATCATGCTTGGTAATGTAAAGAGTCGGCAAAAAAGAGGAAGACCCTCAAAAAGATGGATTGACGCAGTGGCTGCAATGATAGGCTCTAACATGGCAACTGTTGTAAGGATGATGCAGGACCAGGTAGCATTTTGTTCTGTTGTGCATAGGGTCACTATGAATCAGAACCAACTTGCGGCACCTAACAACAACATTACCTTTGAAGCAGCAATTCTTTTTCTGAAAATCTTATCCTAAGAAAATTATTTAACAAATGTACACAGATGTATGTACAAGGATGCTAGTTATATCGTTGCTTATAATTGGAAATGATTCAGTTGTTCAATATATCAAGGTTAGTCCAAGAAATGAACACCAAGCCATGGAAAAAAGATGATAAATGCTTAGTTAATGACATGAAAATATGCTCACAATTTTTTTCTCTGCAAAATAGGCAGGTTATAGAATAAAGTGAGTCAATTTTTGTAAGTAATAAAGTATTTATGTGTACAAATAGATGTAGCATAAAGCTATGTAGATCTATACAGGGCTATAGATACCTAGAAAATCCCTGGAAGAATATTTGCTCAGCTGTTACAGTGATTTCCTTTGGGCGATTAAATTATCGGTAACTTTTGTACTTCTTTTGTTTATTTATTTAGTTATATTATCTGCCTTTTTAACTTTTTCTTCAGTAAACATCCATTGCTTACTGGAAAATAAAACCTGGAAATGTTTTGGAAGTTTATTTGAGAGCTAAGCTTCCATGCCCTAGTCATATCCCTCAAAGATTTTCAGGTCTACTGACAGCATCATGATTGGTAACCCCTTCATTGTCTTATGTCCCCCTCAAAGAACTATGGCCAGCCAGTCAGTGAAGATTTATCTAGCCTCCACAAAGCTTTCTGTATTTGTGGCCTGTTCACCTCTGGGTACAGTGGGCCCTGCTTCTTTTCTTCTGAATCCTTTCACAGAGCGTAACATAGGTCTTTGCACACAGGAAGCAGTCATGAGGCTAACAATGTATTGATCCTACACTATAGATCATCACTAAATCCTAAGCAACATTTCCACAGTTTTCTCAAATCCTTTGCTGTCTTACTACTATCTAGTATAGGACACTAAAAAGGATACATTTTGGAGGGCTCGTTGGAATTGGGAACAATCTGCACACTGGACATTATGCACCAGCATGTGGAAGGCTGTGTAGGTAGGTTCGTCTAGCTCTGTATATCACTCTAAGCTGGCTGTTACAGATTGAATTATGTCTCCCTAAAATATATGTCGAATTCCTGGCCCTTGTCCCTGTGGATGTGATCTTATTTGAAATATGTTTTTCTTTTTTTTATGTTAAATAGGCTAGACCAGTGTAGGGTGGGTTCTAAATCTAATCTGAGTTTAAAAAGACCAGAATACACAGAGACACACATGGGAAGACCAATGACATGTCAGGACCCGTCTACAAGCAAAGGCATGCCAAGCACTGCCAGCAGACCCCGAGACTAGGAGAAGGCTCACAGAAAGAATTAACACAGTCAAGACACTGATTTGAACTTTTAGCCTCTAGAACTTGAGAAAATAAATCTCTGTTCTTTAAAGCCACCCACTTGTGGCATTTGTGTTACAGCACCACTCACTAATACACTAACATATGAATGTTTGCTGATATGCTGTTTGCCTGACAGCAGATCCTCTTCAGCAACATCTCTTTTTTTCCTGCACAGCACTGTTTTTATTTTCACATTTTGCTCATTTCTTGTGAAAATGAGTATAAAAGTGTAAAAATGTAAGTACTGATTCCAATGATTAGCAGTATAGATCACATTAACTTAATTTCATTATTTTTCTCAGTAATAGGAATAAGCATAGCTAAAGGGATAAATCACAACGAAAATCTACCTGAAATTAGTCAACAATATACTCATTTGAAGAAGAAAAGAATAAACCTAAATAACATGTATATACACCACAAATATACTGGTGAATATTGTTATCTTAAAGGTGAGATATAATGAGGGATTTTTTAATACTTTGTAACTCTCTCTCTGTCTAACCTATAACAGACATTTATTGTTTACTTTTACATATTCTATTTTCATACATATTTTGGAGAACATATAAAAAATAACAAGGGATTGTTTCTTTATTTCTGTTCACCGTATATCTGCCCATTCATTTATATTATTTAAATGGCAATCCAAATCTCTTAAACCAAATAAATTCTCCAGTGGCAACCAAATGTCATTTTCTTATCCATTATTTAGCACATTTTGTTAATCTTACTTAAATCCAAATATTCTTTATATTGATACACTTGTAAATAATCTCTACCACGTATCTAAGCCACTTAACTATCTGTGGAATGAATTAAGGACGAGGTCATTATCAATTTATCTTGTGGTCAGCTTTGTACTCTTCCTGGGAGTATGGTATCTTTCACCCTAAGCCACAAATAAGAAGCGTATTCTGAATAGATGATGCTTAATTAATTATGTAAGCTTCAGCTAGAGTCCTTTGACATCTCTTTCTGGTCCTTTAGGTTTAGCTATTTTTGACTTGTCCTGATTGAAGCAAAAAATGAACATTAAGGGCAGGGCAGTAAATGTGATATCCACACTCGTTTGGAACATGAGCCAATTGGTAAGTTAAATCTAATATTTACAAAATTCTCTGGTCTCTTGACAATCTGCAGCTATTCTTCCTTCAGTCCCTGGCCATGCTAACTTCATGATGTCCATGAGCGTGGGTCCCTTTGCAGGGCCCACTGATACTTCTACATTAGAAACATTCTACCAAGTGTTTCTTTCCAAGACATAAAGTATAAGCCATTTATGTTAAATGGGCCTGGAAAGAAATATCAATTAGGTGCCAATGGGCTGGCTTCTCTAGCACCTCCAGATAGTAGCCCAGTCGACACCGGTGGTAGAGGTGTTTCCAGACATCATGCTGATAAAGTTTCTTCTCCTAGAAGCAGCAGCAATGGAAGTGTTACCCAGCACAGACAGGGACTATGATGAATTTAGGAATACGTATCCAAGAATGAATAGGTATTCATTCATTCATTCAAATGATATCTATTGAGCAGTTACTGCATACCAAGCACAGTACTAGGTGATGGGGATATAGCAGCAAACAAAACAACGTTCCAACCCTGATGCTTCAGCAACATGGTAGTGAGGCATAGTCTTCACTGTCTTCCTCTGTAAACTGAAGGGACTCTTACTGAGGAGGGGCGGGGAAAGAGTCAGGAGACACACTGGTGTTTTTAAAACAAGCTGCACTTCCTCAATTGATGGTTTGTTGCTGTTGTTGTTAGCAGCGGTAGAGTCAGCCCCCTGACTTGTGGTGACTGTGCACAATGGATCAAAACGATGCCTGGTTCTGCACTGCCCTCATGATTGGTTGCAAATCGGACCGTTCTGATCCATAGGCTTTTCATTGGTTAATTTTTGGAAGTAGACTGCCAGTCCTTTCTTCCTAGTCTGTCTTAGTCTGGAAGGTCTGCTGAAACCTGTGCAGCATCTTAGCAATATGCAAGCCTCCACTGACAGATGGGTGGTGGCTGCACATGAGGAGCATTGGCTGGGATTTGAACCTGGGTCACCCATATGGAAGGCAAGAATCCTACCACTTAACCACCAATACCTTACTGAAGGTTGAGTGGATTTCTAACTCGCCAGAAGGCTGACTTCTTCAACATAGAAGAAAATAAACTTTTAAATATGGCTTTTTAAAATGGAGGGAATGTCTTTGACTCAGTACACAGCTGCTGCAGCCAACGATAGCTCATACATCTACTCTCTCCACTACGTGAGCATTTGTCTGCAGATGACCCTTGGGGATTTCAAAACTCCTGGACATGCTACCTTCATCCTGGCTCACTGAAATCTCCCTTCTGAACTCTGCAGGTAAGAGGACGCAACTTCCAACAAAGGCTGTCAACAAGACAAAAGCAAAAATGCCTCTAACTTAACCTGGGCTGAACAGACCATTCATAGAATTCCAGAGAGAAGGACTTCAGAGGTTATTTAGCAGGGTTAAACCCTAATTTGATATATAGAAAACTGAGAACCAGAAGTCCATAAAGCTTCCAGTATTTTATTTATGTATTAACTAATTTATTTACATTCTGCCTGATTCTAAGGTTTTTTTTTTAATTTTATTGTGTTTTAGGTGAAAGTTTACACTGCAAATTAGTTTTTCATTAAGAAATTTGTACACAAATTGTTTTGTGATATTGGTTGCAATCCCCACAATGTGTCAGCACTGTCTGCTTTTTCCTTTACAGCCTGAGTACTCAGTGTCCATCCGCCCAGGTTCCCTGTCCCTTCCTGCCTTCATGTCTTTGGTTTTGAGCAAGTACTGCCCATTTGCTCTCCAATATTTGACTGAACTAAGAAGCACATTCCTCACCCTCATGTGTGTTGCTTGTTTCATAGGCTTCTCTAATCTTTGGCTGAAAAGTGGACTTCGGGAGTGGCTTTAGCTCTGAGTTAGCTGTGTGTCCAGGGACCATAGTCTTGGGGGTTCCTCCAGTCTCTATCTGACCAGTAAGTCTGATCATTTTTTGTGAATTTGAATTATATTCTACATTTTTCTCTTGCTCTGTTGGGGACCCTCTACTGTGATCCCTGTCAGAGTGGCTGGTGGTGGTAACCAGGCACCATCTAGTTCTTCTGGGCTCAGCTGGTTATTGCAGTCCATTAGTCCTTTGGAATAATATCTTCCTTGTGTCTTTGGTTTTCTTCATTCTCCTTTGCTCCAATGGGATGGGACCAAGAGATGTATCTTAGATGGCCACTCACAAGCTTTTAAGACCCCAGATGCTACTCACCAAAGTAGGATGTAGAACATTTTCTTTATGAACTATGTTATGCCAATTGACCTAGATGTCCCCCAGGATCATGGTTCGCAGCCCTCAGCCCCTCAAGGTGATTGGATGTGTCTATGAAGCTTCTAAGACTTTACCTTGGTCAAGTTGTACTGACTTCCCATATATTGTGTGTTGTCTTTCCCTTTACCAAAGTTAACTTGTCTATTTAGTTACTGATTTCCCTCCCCACCCCACCCCTCGTAATCATCAAAGCTTGTTTTTCTCTGCGTGTAAACATTTTCTTGAATTCTTTTAATAGTGGCTTCATACAATATTTGTCCTTTTGTGATTGACTTATTTCACTCAGCATAATGCCCTCTAGATTCATTCATGTTGAGAGATGTTTCATTGATTCATCATTCTTTATTACTGCATAGTATTCCATTGTGTGTATGTACTATAATCGGTTTATCCATTCATCTGTTGATGGGCCCTTAGGTTGTTTCCATTTTTTGCTATTGTGAATAATGCTGCAATGAACATGGGTGTGCGTATTTCTATTTATCTGATGGCTCTTTTTTCTCTAGGATATATTCCTAGAAGTGAGATTGCTGGATCATATGGTATTTCTATCTCTAGCTGTTTAAGGAGGTGCCATATCATTTTCCATAGTGGTTGTACCATATTACATTTCCACCAGCAGTGCATAGGAGTTTCAACCTCTCCAACATTTGTTATTTTCTGGGGTTTTTTTTGTTCGTTTGTTTTTTCTGGATAGTGCCAGTACTGTCAGGGTGAGATGTATCTCACTATAGTTTTGATTTGCATTTCTCTAATGGTTACTGATCATAAGCATTTCCTCATGTGTCTGTTAGCTGCCTGAATGTCTTCTTTAGTGAAGTGTCTGTTCACATTCTTTGCCCATTTTTTAATTGGATTATTGTCTTTTTGTCATTGAGGTATTGAAGTATTCTATAGATTTTAGAGACCAGACCGTTGTTGGATATGTCATAGCCAAAAAATTTTTCCCAGTCTGTAGGGTCTCTTTTTACTCTTTTGGTTTAGTCTTTTGATGAGCATAAGTGTTTAATTTTTAGGAGCTCCCAGTTATCTAGTTTATCTTCTGGTGTTTGTGCATTGTTAGTTATGGTTTATATTCTACTTATGCCATGCATTAGGGTCCCTAGTGTTGTCCTTTTTTTTTAATCCATAATTTTTATCATTTTGGATTTTATATTTAGGTTTTTGATCCATTTTGAGTTAGTTTTTGTGTATGATGTGAAGTATGGGTCCTGTTTCATTTTTTTACAGATGAATATCCAGTTTTGCAAGCACCATTTGTTAGAAAGACTATCTTTTCCCCATTTAATGGACTTTGGTCTTTTGTCAAAGATCAGCTGGCCACAGGTGAATGGATTTACATCTGGGTTCTTGATTTTGTTCCATTGGTCTATGTGTCGTCATTGTAACAGTACCAGGCTGTTTTGACTACCGTGGCTGTATAATAAGTTCTGAGATGAGGCTGTGTGAAGTCTCCTACTTTGTTCTTTTTCTTCAACAATGCTTTGCTTACCCAGGGCCTCTTTCCTTTCCATATAAAGTTGCTGACTAGTGTTTCCATCTCCTTAAAGAATGTTGTTGGTATTTGGATTAGAATTGCATTATATCTGCAGATCACTTTGGGTAGGATTGACACTTTTACAATTTGAGTCTTCCTATCCATGAGCATGGTGTATTTTCCATTTACGTAGGTAGGTCCCTTTTGGTTTCTTGTAATAGTGTTTTGTAGTTTTCTTTGTATAGGTCTTTTACATCCCTGGTTAGATTTATTCCTAAGTATTTTATCTTTTTAGGGGCTACTATAAATGG
>NW_004443956.1:17107981-17135473 GCF_000243295.1 Trichechus manatus latirostris | reverse complement strand
TCTCTTGTTATGGGTCTGTGGTCTGTTAAGGTTTTGTATTTCAGCTTGTGTTAGTTTAGGTCTACAGTGTTTTTCTAGAGACTTGTCCATTTCCTCTAGGTTCTCAAATTTGTTGTAGTACAATTTTTCATAGTACACTGTTATGATAGCTTTTATTTCAATTGAGTCTGTTGTAATGTCCGCCATCTCATTTCTTATTTGGGTTATTTCTTCTTCTCCTGTTTTTGTTTTGTCAGTTTGGCCAAGGGTTTGTCAGTTTTGTTGATCTTTTCAAAGAATCCATATTTGGTCTTATTGATTCTATTTTTCTCCTGTTCTCTATTTCATTTATTTCTGCTTTAGGCTTTAGTATTTCCTTTCTGCTGGTGGCTGTGGGCTCCTTTTGATGTTCCCTTTCTATTCATTCAAGTTGTAAGGCTAACATTTTTATTTTGAGCTGTTCTTCTTTTTTGATGTGTGTGTTTATCATTAAAAATTGACCTCTGAGCACTCTCTTTGCTGTGTTCCAAAGGTTTTGGTATGATGTGTTTTCATTCTCATTTAATTCTAGAAATTTTTTCATTGCCTCTTTGATTTCTTCTATTACGCAGTTGTTTTAAAAGGTGTTATTCAGTTTCTATGTATTTGATTTCTTCTCCTTACTTTTCCTGTTATTAATTTCTACTTTTATGATGGTGTGACTAAAAAGAATGTTTTATATTACTTAGATGTTTTCGATTTTAGGGAGGGTTGCTTTGTGGCCTAAAACGTGGTCTATTCTGGAGAATGTTCCATGTGTGTTGGAAAAGAATGTATACTTTGCTGCTGCTGGGTGGAGTGTTCTATATATGTCTATGAGGTCAAGTTGGTTGACTTTGGCTTTTATATCTTCTGTATCTTTGTTGAGTCTCTTTCTAGATTTCTTCCCTTTACCCAGAGTGGTGTGTTGAAGTATCCTACTATTATTTTGAAATTGTCTATTTCTCTTTTCAAGTGCTGTTAGAGTTTGTTTTATGCATTTTGGAACCCTGTCATTGGGTCCATAAATATTTATTAAGCTTATGTCTTCTTGGTGGATTGTCCTTTAATCATTATATAATGTCCTTCTTGTCTTTTATGGTTGATTTTGCCTTAAAGTCTATTTTATCTGAGATTAGTATTGCCACTCCTGCCCTTTTTTGGTCCCTGTTGGCTTGATAAATTTTTTCCATCCTTTGATTTTTATATATTTATGTTTTGTTTCTAAGGTATGTCTCTTGTAAACAGCATATTGATGGATCGTGTTTTTTAATCTGTTCTGCTACTGTCTGTCTCTTTACAGGTGCATTTAAGTCATTTACATTCAGTGTGATTATCAATAGGTATGAGTTTATTGCTGTCACGTTGTGTTTTGTGGTGCTGATGTTTTCTTTGCTCCTCTTATTTTCCTGTGCTAAATTTCTTTTGTTTGTGAATTTTCTCTTCTTTTCTTTCGTTATTATAGATTTTGTGTTTACTGACACTTTGTTATTTTCTTCTTTTTTATTCTGATGGGTAGGTTTGTTAACTTTCTTTGTAGTTACCTTGAAATTTATCCGTATCTTCCCAAGTTTCAACCAGTCTTTTATTACTTGGTATCACCTTGACTTCCTCTCTATTTGAAAGTTTTATAGCTATCCTGTTTATTCCCCCTTTTATTGTTTGATGTTGTCATCATTTACAGAATGCCGTCTCTGTTTCTTTGTTTTAAGTCTTTTAGTGATGTTTTATTATTGAGATTTCTTTACCAAGGTTGGCATCTGGCTTATGCAGTCCTGTGTCCTAGATTCCAGGCATTGTCTGATGTTGTTGGTTCTCTAACCGAAGGACTCCCTTTAATATTTCTTGTAAGTGTGTTTGGTTTTTATGAATTCTGTTAATTTATGCTTATCTGGAAATGTCCTAATTTCCTCATCGTATTTGAGACAGAGTTTTGCAGGATGTTATTTTTGGTTGGCAGTTCTTTTCTAAGAAGGTTTTGAGGCAATTCTTTAATCATTGTGGTTAATCACTATGATGTTATTAGAAGTTAAGCTTTTTTAAAATTATGAGTTTTTCTTAATCTCTCTGGATTTAGATTGTGCTGAGTAAGGAATTTAGGTTATTGTGTGGTATGCTGCCATTTGAAAGAAATACTAACAAACTAAATCCTCCTGGTTTTTAAAGGATTCTTAAGATGAGCTCCTTGGGTTTGTATAGCTCAAGTATCATGAACAATACTCTAGTCACGAGGTATCTATGTTTAAATGATTATCTTATGTAGTTCTACAGAGCAAACTTTTTGGGAATAAAATCAATTACTTTGGGACATCTACGTACTCTTTTATAATATGGGGGTTGATTTTGCTAAATAGACTCATGGCTATTTAATCAGTTCTGGTCCTTTTATTTAAAATGTATATAAATGGTGTGATCTGTGGCTGGGGTAGATATAGTATAAATTGGGGCTTTGAATTTTGACTAGGCTTCTCAAGTGCACATTAAAGATCCCAGCAGAGCAGTGCGAAGAGCTGGGTTAGAAGCACAAGTTGCAAAATAGCCTGACCAGTCATTGGGCTACTCCATCTGTTGTAGGAACCTGATGGGTGTCTTCCCATGGGCTACCCTTCAACAATGTAAACTTCGTGGAGCACATTGTCACTGCCCATTCCCAGAATTCAAAAGAAGTGTCAAAGAATCTGTGGGCAAGAGTAACTAGAACAGGAGCAGGCACTGGAAATCCGAGTAAATATTTCATCTGAACTTAGTCTGGGCACTGCGATAGGACTATGACTCAAAGGTCATGTAGATCTGAGAGCAAAGTATCTTTATTAGTCTTTCCTTTGCCCAAGGGCAGAGCCATTATTTTTCTCTCTCAGGGAGTCTGGCTACGTGAACTGCATCGGAGACCATGCATGAAGGACAGAAGGGGACTTGAAGGAGACTTCTTAGTGGTTGTGGTCCAGAATAAGCAACACGTGGCATGATAGGTATAAAACGGAGAAAGAGCAGGCAGATAGTGAGAGCAATTAATAGGGGTGAAACAACAGATCAAATGAATTACACTGGACTCCTTAGACTGAGTTGCAATCGACACAATAGCAACTAACATAAACATCCTTAGACTATGAGTGGCCCATGAGATCACTCATGGAACATGTTCCCCTCCTACAATGGAAGTGAACACTCAGTCACCTTCTTCTCTGCCCCACTACCTGAGAACTTTGAGTTTAGCCATGCCTACTTCCTCTACTCCTAGGAGGAAGGAGGAGTTCTTTTTGTTATAAAAAGAGAGAGCCACATCAATAGAATTCAAAGTAATGTGAGCTGCCATTGCTGTGACACAAGGTGTTTAGGGTCCAGGTTTTTCCCAGGTAGCTGATGTGTTTCCTTGTCAGGACTGAGTTGATAAGGCAGATGTTAAGTGATGTTGTCCATTCACTTCCTGTTAGTAGCAAGAGACCACTTCAGTCATCTGACAGACGGAATGTTCTTTGTGTTAAACTAGGTTTGCATCAATGGCTGCCTTTTAAAATTTATACATATATATGTATATACATATACATATATATATATATACATATACATATATATATAAATTAATTCAGAAAAATAATTCTCAAAATGATTGTTTGAAGCAGAAGTCTCCCTCAAAAACTCATACTGCCATTCTTGCATTTATGTTGTTATTTTACCTGTGCACTGGTTCAGTTAAACACTTGCCCACAGAGGATCAGTATTGATTTTCACAACCAAACAGCTTACTTGATAATCTTCACCATCTGTGAAGAAGGCTAAAGGGACTGGCTTGGCCCATTTCCTCTGGATCTGAGAGTTCTTGGAGCTGTGCTTGCATTGAAGCAGAGTCTATGACAGTTGGTTATCTGCCTGAACCAGAGCTTCCTCAGCTTTGAGCAGCTGGAGATTTACCAAATAACGTCTCCACTCCAGAAGCATCTTCAGTGCCATAATCAAACATTCCCTAATTTGCTATTTCCATTCAGTTGAATTAAGTGCCCTCTTTACATAGATAGTATGGGTTCCTTCTGGAGAAGTATGTTTATTGGCACCAAACACGTGAAGCATCTTGGCTGTGTCTCATAAAAAGCCTTGATTGGTGTATATATAAACTTTTAATGAACTTCTGAGAGAATAAGTGAAATAGTAAAGTCCATACATTTTCTGTACATAAAAATACCTCGTTTGCAAAGTAGAGGTATGAATTCAAAGGAAATAGAAAGGGTAGAAGTCAGGTTCACAGTTGTGGCTGTTGGTCTGTTTCTTTTCTCTAGAGATACCCAGGGCTTGAATAGACTAGTCCTTGACCCCAGAAATTGCATCTGCTAAGAACTCTAGGGTGATACCAGCACATCAATGTGTTCTTATAAATTAAGGCAAGGAGGAGATTAACTGCCCAAGACTTTTGGAGGAAGAAGCTGCATTGATCTCTCCCCTGCAGACCACAGTCATTTTCAGTGTAAATCACTAATGATAGTGCCACGTGATGTATGTTGGCTCAGTGCCGGTGAGAGGAGAAATAGAGGTCACGACAGCTGGCCATCATTATCGTTCCCTGAGCACTTTCTTCAACTGGGAAGGTGCTTGAGCCCTTTCCAATTTAGATAATTACATTCCACCCACTTATCAACTCCTGCTGCTTCACGTCCCTAAGTACCACTTCCCTGTGTCAGAACCACCACAGACCCTTGGCAAAGAATCTGACACCAGCCAACTGGCCCTTGCCTGCACTCTATGATGTATGTATTTCTCACCATAACTCCATCTTTCCCAGATTTCAATTCCATATGCAAAAGACATTTTTTTTTATTACTAGAGCGTAGGGGCATTGATTGGACTCACATATCTAAGATCCTTTCATATTCAAAGAGTTTATGTGTCCATGATTTTGCAGGTGTATGGAGAGATTTAGAGCAGGGAACTGGAATGGAAGGAATACATTTCAAGAGGAAGAGTGATATATAATGGCAGTGGAGAGAAAACTGGAATAGGTTGGGGAGAGGGCATATTTCCAGTGGTGACTCCATGCATGGAAAGATTATAGTGGGGTGGTGGAGAAGTAGCCCCCAAACAGGATAGGACAGAAGCAAGTGCCAGTGAGGTCTAGTCCTTTCTCTACTCTAATAGACAGTTTAGAGGGCTGCAGTGCAGATGGTTAATGTGCTCAGATGCTAACTGAAAGGCTGTCAGTCTACCCACAGGTACCTCAGAAGAAAGTCTTTGCAATCTACTTCCAAAACTTCAACGACTGAAATCTCTGTGGAGCACATTCTTCTCTGACACACATGGGGCCACCATGAGTTGGAATCGACTCAATGGCAACTGTTTTGTGTTTATTTTTTAGTGAAATGTTAGGATAGTGTATAGAGAGATTTTTGGCTCACAAGCGGGCCTCCCTAAGGCTCTTTTCCAAGGTTCCCACAGCATCTTGTCCACTCAAGAAAACTGTGATAAGACTTACACTATGATAAGACAAAATGGCTCTGCTACCTTAATGTGTACAGGTAAATTGCATTTTAACTGGTCACACATTTCTGCAAATGAAGTATGCCATGAATTTTAGGGAGTGGATTTTGGGGACCACACTCACTGTTCTGAAAAACGTTATGATTACAGCCATTCTTGAAAATCTGCTACTATTAGGCATATATGTGTTAGTAGATTAATGTTTCCCATATCTCTCTGCTTAAATCATTGATCTGGCATGGATCCTCTTTTCAGAAGATTCTAATATTCTAGTAATAACATTTTAAAGTACTTTACCTTCCTCAAGAAAACTGTCTTTGGGGAATTCTGAATCAAGATTTCCAAAAGCAGTTCTTTAGGTCTGAAGTGACTGAGCAGCAAGGGAGAAGTAATGTGTTTAAGGGCTTGTGAGAGCATTTTAAAGGATTTTAGGAGTTGCTCAAGTGATGTGTGTCTGAAAATGTATTGATAAAAGAATACAAAAGTACCACTTCCAAGTCTAAAGAAAACTTACTGCCCATCTTTCCAAAACTCTGGAATAGAGATTCTGTAATGGGCTTTGTTGTACCCACAGTATGTCAGATTGCAGAGAAATGGATATGTTGAGTGTGTTTACACATATTTCCCTTATAAAGAATGCATACTAGAACACCCAATCCCACTTTTAAATTCAATTATGTCTCCAAAGGAGAGAAACTCCAGCTGTATGTAATCCTTCCATTTCATGAGAACCTGCAATGGCTAGGCCTAGAGACACTGCAAAGAGCAAGGCAGCCTTGGTTGCTGCTATCTTGGAACTTCCTATCTAGTAGGGGAGATATCAACTCTAATTAAACACTGATCCTTCTAAATAAGGGCCACAAAGAAAAATTAGAGGTCTCAATGAAAGCACACAACAGCAAGACCTGCAATATTTCAAGCAAGATCTGCAGGATGAATTGGTATTGGGGGAATACAGACAGGTAAACTTCAGAGAAAACAACATGTTGAAATGTCCGAGGGTGATAAGGAACCTGGTGTCTATGAGGAACTGAAAGGACCTGTGACTCGAGTGAGTGTGCACACAGGAAGTGTGCACTCACAAGAGTGTAATAGGAAGTGTGCACTCACAGTGTAATACAGTGCAATAGGAAGTACGCACTCACAGGAGTGCAATAGGAAACCAGAAATACTGCCAGAAGTTAGATTACACAAGACTTGTTGAGGAAAAGAATTAGCATTAGATTCACAGACCACTTACATTCTGTACATTTCTAACCACATGAAGTTGCTGCCACTGAGGAGCACTGACCTAGGATTGGAAGGAATCCATGTCATAACCGGCCATGTGGAAGTGATCCAGGAGGAACAGGCAACAGTTTGAATCAGGCCGTTTTCTGAAATATCGCCCTCCTTCTCCTTAAGCAATTTCAGTGCCACCTGCTGATGCTCTCCCCACTCTCCCCCTACCTGTGGGAGAATCTGTGAAAGAATCAGCTGAAATCACAGTAAAGGGGTCAGAGGGACTGAGCACTAGATCATAGTTCTGGAGGCTTCTAGCAATAAAATTCTGATTTCTCCCCATGGTTTCCATGTGAGAAAGACTAGTCTCTGACCAAAGAAGGAAACAGTGTCCAGTGAACAAACAGTTAAGGAAGAACAACGCTTGTTTTTGTGTGCATCCATATCTCCCCAATTTACAGGCAAACTACCCACTGAGGGAGGAAATACTTCTAAGTAAAAAGACTTGTACTGAGTTGCAACATTCTACCCAGTGTGAAACTGAATTAGCCTTTGTGAACTTCCAGCCATGAGTTTACATAAACTCTGGCTTTGGAAGCTCTTCCAGCTTGGGGTGGGTCTTGTCCCATTAGCAGGCTGCTCAGCAGAGGTGTGGACCTAATTAGCAGAGGCAGTGGGAGGCATGAGTGGCCTGGTGGGGTACTCGTATGGTCCTGTGGACACCACTGCTTTGGCTACTCTGCCTCCCTTGGACCACACCAAGTCTATGCAGCAAGAATGAGTCACTGGAGCTGATGGAAGTGAAAGATCAAATGTGCCTCATATGTTCCAAAGCTACTACTGAAAATAACTCACTGTCCTAGATACTGCCAGGAGCTCGCCATCCCAGATTTAGAACAGTTCCACCCTGCCATTTTTCCTGTTGAAGGCTCAAGTTTTTCTCACTTTATTTATCCATTGATTAACACCAAATTGTATAAAAACTACAAAGTTAGGAAGCAACAAGAGAATAACTGTACTGTATTCCCCAGCAGTGTTATGCTTTAATGGTGTCTTCCTGGGTCTGTTTCCAAAAAAACCTTACTCAATTCCTCTCTGGCTTGTGAGCCACCTGAGAACAGGAATATTATCTTCTACCAATGTAGACTGTCTTTGCATCTCCTGAGAAAGTGCTCTGTTCATAGGAGAAGCTTTCAGAACTACTCAAACAATATTTTTGAAGCCACTGTGCACACTGAACAGTAACTGGGCAGACATATAACTAGGAAAGATAGCATTGGAGGTTTAGGGTCATGGTTTCATGGGACATCCCCGTTAATCGTGTTAATAATGTGTTTAGTGCTTCTGTTCTACCTCCTAGTTCATTGCATAGCACCTGGGGTCTTAAAAGCTTGCAAACAGCCATCCAATGCACAACAATTGGTCTCTATTTTCCTGGAGCAACAGAAGAGAGTCAGGAATAGGAAGAGGATATGGAATGTGTGGCTAATTGCCTCCAGGAACAACTACCTCCTTTGCCATGAGACCACGAGAACTGGATGGTACACGGCTACCATTATTGAACATTTTGATGAAAGATTTCATACAAGAATCCTCATCAAAAGGGGGAAATGCAAAACAGAATTTCAAATTCTCATGGGCTCCAGACTTTCTGGAGCCATCTGGAGCCATGGAAGGTGGATGAACCCCTGAAACTACTGCCCTGAGATAATCTTTAAACCTTAAACCAAAAATATTCCCCGAAGTCTTCTTAAAAATCAAATAATAGTTTGGCTTAACTAGTAAAGAATGACTGCCTTGAGCATTGTGCTCTTTCAAGATCCATCTATATGGGATGAAATTGACAACAGCAACTAGAAAGATTAGATAGGAACCTTAGGGGGCAAGGAGTTTATGTTAATGAGGGAGGAACAACTCAGAAAAGGAGGGTGAGAATGGTTGCACAACTCAAAGAATGTAATCAACGTCACTGAATTGTACATGTAGAAACCTTTGAATTGGTGTATGTTTTGCTGTGTATATTCTCAACAACAACAAAATAAATAAAATAAAGATAGCACTGGAGATGCAGCAAGAAGTTGGAACTCAGAGCAAATTGTGTCTAAATTCCAGCTGTGCAACTAGCTGTGTGACCCTAGTGGTTTTATTTCACCTCCCTGAATACCTCTTTATCTGAGAGGTATGATTGAAAACAACAACAACAAAACCAGTTGCCATTAAGTCAATTCCGATTCATGGTGACCTCATGTGTTACACAGGAGAGCTGTGCTCCACCGGGATTTTAACATTGTGAACTTTTGGAAGCAGATCACTAAGCCCTTCTTTCTAGATGCCTCTGGGTGCATTCAAATAGCCAACCTTTTGGTTACTAGCGGAGCGCTTAACTGTTTTTGAAATCCAGGGACAGAAGATATGATAACATGACTTAGTTGAAAGACTAAATAAGATAACATAGTTAAGGGACCTAATATTCTACCAAGGTCCCTGGGTGGCACAAATGGTTTGCATTCGACTACTAACCTAAAGGTTGGCAGATCAAACCTACCCAGTGGTGCCAAAGAGGAAAGGCTTTGTTGCTGTTGTTAGGAGCACTTTAAAGAGGTCTTTTGTAGCAGATCTGCCCAATGCAATGCGTCTTTTGATTTCTTGACTTCTGCTTCCATGGTTGTTGATTGTGGATCTAAGTAAAATGAAATCCTTTACAACTTCAATCTTCTCTCCATTTATCATGATGTTGCTTACTGGTCCAATTGTGAAGATTTTTGTTTTCTTTATGTTGAGGTGTAATCCATACTGAAGGCTATGGTCTTTGATCTTCATCAGTAAGTACTTCAAGTCCTTTTCACTTTCAGCAAGCAAGATTGTGTCATCTGCATGACGCAGGTTGTTAATGAGTCTTCCTCCAATCTTGATGCTCCGTTCTTCTTCATATAGTCCAGCTTCTCGGATTATTTGCTCAGCATACAGATTGAATAGGTATGGTGAAAGGATACAACCCTGATGCACACCCTTCCTAACTTTAAACCACGCAGTATTCCCTCGTTCTGTTCAAACAACTGCCTCTTGATCTATGTACAGGTTCCTCATGAGCACAAATTAACTGTTCTGGAATTCCCATTCTTCACAGTGTTATCCGTTATTTGTTATCATCCACACAGTCGAATGCCTTTGCATAGTCAATAAAACCCGGGTAAACATCTTTCTGGTCTTCTCTGTTTTCAGCCAGGATCCATCTGACATCGGTAATGATATCCCTGGTTCCAGGTCCTCTTCTGAATCCGGCTTGAATTTCTGGCAGTTCCCTGTCGATACACTGCTGCAGCCGCTTTTGAATGATCTTCAGCAAAATTTTACTTGGGTATGATATTAATGATATTGTTCGATAATTTCTGCATTTGGTTGGATCACCTTTCTTGGGAAGAGACATAAATATGGATCTCTTCCAGTCAGTTGGCCAGGGAGCTGTCTTCCAGATTTCTTGGCATAGAAGAGTGAGCACTTCCAGCACTGCATCCATTTGTTGAAACATCTCAATCGATATTCCATCAATTCCTGGAGCCTTGTTTTTCGCCAGTGCCTTCGGTGCAGCTTGGACTTCTTCCTTCAGTACCATCAGTTCCTGATCATATACTGCCTTTGAAATGGTTGAATGTCAACCAGTTCTTTTTGGTATAATGACTCTGTGTATTCCTTCCATCTTCTTTTGATGCTTCCTGCATCATTTAATATTTTCCCCATAGAATTCTTCGCTATTGCAACTCGAGGCTTGAATTTTTTCTTCACTTCCTTCAGCTTGAGAAATGCCGAGTGTGTTCTTTCGTTTTGGTTTTCTATCTCCAGCTCTTTGCAACTGTCATTATAATACTTTACTTTGTCTTCTCAAACCACCCTTTGAAATCTTCTGTTCAGTTCTTTTACTTCATCATTTCTTCCTTTTGCTTTAGCTACTCGACGTTCAAGGGCAAGTTTTAGAGTCTCTTCTGACAAACATTTTGGTCTTTTCTTTCTTTCCTGTCTTTTTAATTACCTCTTGCTGTCTTCATGTAGGATGCCCCTGATGTCATTCCACAATTCATCTGGTCTTCGGTCATTAGTGTTCAATGCGTCAAAACTATTCTTGAGATGGTCTCTAAATTCAAGTGGGATATACTCAAGGTCGTACTTTGGCTCTCACGGACTTGTTCTAATTTTCTGCAGTTTCAACTTGAACTTGCATATGAGCAACTGATGGTCTATTCTGCAGCTGGCTCCTGGCATTGTTCTGACTGATGATATCGAGCTTTATCTTCATCTCTTTCCACAGATGTAGTTGATTTGATTCCTGTGTACTCCAGCTGCAGCGGTCCATGTGTATAGTCGCCGTTTATGTTGGTGAAAAAAAGGTATTTGCAATGAAGAAGTCGTTGGTCTTGCAAAATTCTATCATGCGATCTCCCGCATCATTTATATGACCAAGGCCATATTTTCCAACTACTGATCCTTCTTCATTTCCAATTTTCACATTCCAATCACCAGTAATTATCAATGCATCCTCATTGCATGTTCAATCAATTTCAGACTGCAGAAGTTGGTAAAAATCTTCAATTTCTTCAACTTTGGCATTAGTGGTTGGTGTGTAAATTTGAATGATAGTTGTATTAACTGGTCTTCCTTGAAGGCATATGGATATTATTCTACCACTGACAGCGTAGTACTTCAGGATAGATCTTGAAATGTTCTTTTGACGATGAACGCAATGCCATTCCTCTTCAAGTTGTCATTCCCAGCATGGAAGACCATGTGATTGTCCAATTCAAAATGACCAGTACCAGTCCATTTCTGCTCAGTAATGCCTAGGATATTGATGTTTATGCATTCCATTTCATTTTTGACAATTTCCAATTTTCCTAGATGCATACTTGTACATTCCAGGTTCTGATGATTAATGGATGTTTGCAGCTGTTTCTTCTCATTTTGAGTCATGCCACATCAGCAAATGAAGGTCCCGAAAGCTTGACTACACCCACATCATTAAGGTCTACTCTACTTTGAGGAGGCAGCTCTTCCCCAGTGGTCTTTTGAGTGACTTCTTACCTGGGGGCTCATCTTCTGGCACTATATCAGACAATGTTCTGCTGCTATTCATAAGGCTTTCACTGACTAACTCTTTCCAGAAGTAGACTGCCAGGTCCTTCTTCCTAGTCTGTCTTATTCTGGAAGCTCAGGTGAAACCTGTCCACCATGGGTGACCCTGCTGGTATCTGTATAGCGGTGGCATAGCTTCCAGCATCACAGCAACATGCAAGCCCCCACAGTAAGACAAAATGACAGACACATGGGGGAAGAAAGGCCTGGTGATCTATAAAGATTGTTGGTGTTGTGTGCCATCAAACAACCTTTATGAGTGCAAATCGCCAGGTCTTTTCCTACTGTGAAGTCACTGGTGGGTTTGAAGCACAAACCTTTCAGTTAGTAGCCAGGTGCTTAACCATTGTGCCACTAGGGCTCCCTTGTAAAGATTACAGCCAAGAAAACCCTACAGAGCAGTTCTACTCTGTCACACACGGGGTCCTCATGAGTCAGAATTGACTTGATGGCAATCTTTTTTTTTTTTTTTTTAAATAGTACCTGGCACATAGCTACCATTTTGTGGGCATGTTTATATCAGTGACAATGAGGATGACTACTACTATGATTATTATCATTGACTATTTTCTTAACTCCAGGGACTTCACAGACCAGGGAAAAACAGATGCATGAGTAAAAAAACAAAACAGTAGTATAAACAATATGATCTGGGACATAGACCAACAACAACAAAAACAGTTGTTGTGGAGTTGACTCCAACTCACAGCGACCCCATTCTGTCAGAGTAGAACTGTGCTCCATAAGGTTTTCAATGTTTGAGTTTTCAGAAATAGATCACCAGGCCTTTTTTCCATGGCACCTCTGGGTGGACTGGAACCTGTAGCTTTTCAGTTAGCAGCTGAGCACATTCACCGTTTGCACCACCGGGAGGGAGCACTTATTTCACTCAGAATAGGAAAGCTTACAGAGTAGCTAACTGGAGCTGGGGCTTGAATGATGATTAGAAAAGTATGGAAACAGGATGACACAGAACAAAAGAGAAAAGGCAAATTACTGCACTGTACACAGGAGCGGTGAGCTGTGCTAGGTGGGTTGGGTGTGGAGTGCATGTGGGGGGACGGGAGGGGAAGGCCAGGAATATTGGTTGGGCCCACATGATGGAAGGCTGTTCGTTCCCAACTGAACATTATAGACTTTGGCATTCAGACAATGAAAATCCATTGAAGGCAAGAAAGATCATTTTTTTCCGTAGAGTACAAAATGTATTGGAAGAAAGAGTGGGATGCTATTTATAAGCTACTGAAGATGAATGCAGACCCGACGCAGAACAGTGGCAGTGGGAATGAGGCGGAAGAGGCGGAGGATTACAAAGTTATTACAGAGGTGGAATGATGGGAACTGCAGAACAGACTCAGGGGAATGGGAGAGGGAGGGGTAAAAAATGCATCTTCATTTTGTAGTATGAGCAGTAGAGAGGATGTGATGCTATTAACTGACCCACGGTAATTCCCAAGCGGGCTAAGGCAAGTGGAGTATTCTTAGTAATAACTGTAGTCAGTTACTCATTTCCTCTTAAGATACCAAAACCCTCGCTTTATGTATACAGAATATATTTAGCAAGCCAAGGGGAACACTTGATTAGATTAATGATGAGCCAGCACTAAAACCAGGAAATCAATTAGCCATCCAGTCAAACTTTCTCTGATAACGAGGGTTGATGGAGATTTGAGTTCAATGATTTCTAAATACAATTATAACCAAGTAGAATATCAAAACCTAGACGTCAACATACAGAAAACTAAAAATATTTCTCCTAAGTTAAATTTAGGAGGAAACAAATAAGACTTGACCTTAATCTGTAAGAACATTTTACCTTGCCATATTTTTCCTTTAAGGATATTATGTTTTACTTATTGTGAGGAAAAAAAAGAAAGAAATGTGGGTATGTAAAATTGAAAAATTCAACTGATTTTTATATTTTTAGGCTAATATTTAACTTTTCAGAGGAGCACACGATTTATGAACTGAACTCATTTCTATTATAATTAGAATTTATATAAAGTTTCATGAGACTGTTTATCCTTTTCTCCTTGAGTACCTCTCCATTAGGCATATATAAACCAGAGTCCAAAGGGCACTTTTTCACAATATTTTTTCCTTAAGCTATCTTCATTTACATAATGAACGAAGCTTCACATTGTATCCCTACAGACAACATTCGTTCTTCTAGATGCAATTAGTAAAAGTCCCTTACTAGTCCAATTATTGATTTAATCAAACATTCGGCTAATCTAATATTCTCCAAATAGGATTTTGATAACTTTCCTGATGCACATTATAATTACAGAACAAAAGATATGAACCAGCTGGAAGGAGATGACCTATTTCCAAACGGCCTGCTAATCACACTGAGTATCTACTTGATTTAGCAATGGGGACCTCTGGCAGGAAACTCCAATTTCTAGCTCCCTCTATGCAGTCAGAGCCAGAGACTATTACAAGTGAAACGGCTTTTTAAATCATCCAATTCAGTTTCCCCAACATCAGTCCAGTGTTTCATCAGTCACAACAGATACTCCTTGAAGAAAAAGTCATGCATGTATGGGACTTGCTGCACGCCACACCCCTTCTTGGAGCTCGAATTGCACGTAGCTTAAAATAGAGTCTAAGAAGTCTTATGGTAAGTGTTGTTAGGTGTCATTGAGTGGTTTTCAACTCATAGTGACGCCATGTGCCAGAGTAGAACCACCCCATAGGTTTTCTTGACAGTAGTCTTTACAGAAGCAGATTGCCAGGTCTTTCTCCCACAGAGCCGCTGGGTGGGTTCGAACCACCAATTCTTCAGTTAGTAGCCCAGTGCTTAACTGTGCCACCAGGACTCCTTTTTATGGTAAATAAGTACATATGATTGTGTTGAATCCAGAATTCCCCAAACTGATTTAATCATCTTTCCCCACATCGAAACTTTGAACATCATTAAGAAACTACTGGAAAACAGAGATCTAATCCACCTAGGATATTAAATTGTTTGCCCAAGTTCTCACAGTTAGGACCCCTGGCTTACGATTCTGAAGCTCCAACTTACTCCTAGCTCACTGACTTAGTTATTAAAACATACTGCCTCACTTATGTTTATGTTCACTCTTGCTATACTTGACAAAAAGAGTATTTCTCTATGGGCAACCTGTTTCAGAAAGACCCAGAAAACATCTGACAGAGGCATTTTTTTCTATGCTAATCTGTTAAGGAGCTGTCTTTGCTCCATCTGCCATAGCCTATTCTTGCTTTAGTTAATCTATACAGTGAGGGCACAGGCTAAAGTCTTAGATGAGTGATATTGAAGGCACATGAGACAGGGGCTCAATTTGTTTATCTCACTGGAGAAACTCATGCTGGAAGACTTTATCCACACTTCCCAGGTTATACCTCAGGGAAGCAATGATATGAAAAGACAGTCAGAGCTCTAGATAAGCACAGTTAGAAAAATGGGGGTGCACTGGGTAGTAGTTCCCTTGTAGTATCCAGCTCTGATGAAATACACTAAAAGAGAAGAAATGAGCATTACTGTGATTCAACTTTTTTCCAGGTTAAGTGTGAATCCTTTCATGTAGCATCATCTTATGTAATCCATGAGGCAGCCACTGTAACCCAGTTTCACAGACAGGAAACAGACTGCACAGTTGAAAAGAAATATTCTAGACCACATAGCTAGCAAGTGTTAGAACACACTAGATTCCAAGTACTTTCTTCTCCAGCTGAAAGTTCTGTCAGGACACATTTATGGGCAGAAATACCCAAAGGGAAGCTGAAAGTACTGCCTTCTAAAAAGTATCACACTTAGGCGCTTTCCTTGAGGTTAGGCACTTCCTTCATTAGTTTTTCTATAGTGTTCTAGTCTTAGCTTCAGAGGTCCTTTTTGAATATATTTTAAGTTTTCAGAGACTGAAGTAGAAGTAAAAGGAGAGTTGAGGGTTGGGTCCCCTGTCCCTTTCTCTTGAGCAGTCTTATCTTCAAAAAAGAACTTCAGCTCCAATTTTGATACTAACCTCCCCGAATGATGAGTGAGCCACCATCTGAGAACAGCCCAACAGCGTAACAGAAATAGCTCTCAAAACTAAGAGTCAAAGCTGCTCTGCCTAACCAGATATGTCACTTTGCTACTTGGTGCCTTCATTACTCTATCTCCCATGAATTGTTGCTGTTAGTTGTCATCGAATTGATCCTGACAGGAAATGTTCTCTAATATTCTTTTCAGCTTCTATAGTCCATCTCTCTCTGACATTTCTAGGGCTGGATAACCTCCAATCACCAAGTTGGAAAAATTCTAAAGATGGCAAGGTGGTAGAAAGAATTTCCCAGGGTTTTTTTTTTTTTTTGGGGGGCGTTCAATCTCTTTTCTTGTCATGGGTCTGTTCAGATTTTCTGTTACAGTTTGTGTTAGTTTAGGTAGGGGGTGGATCTGTGGTGGACTTTTAAACATTCATGATAGAGATACTATATCTTTAATAAGTCAGAGAAGAGGAAAAACTCAACTGCCTCTACTTAAAGCCCAGCTCTGTTTTTGAGGACTGCTTGTTGCTGTTACCTTCCGCTTCCCTAGTTGTGCTGATGGTGGGGGGCTGGGGGAGGGGGTGAGGCAGGGAGAGGAGTGGGGATGGGACTAGTATCACAAAACAACTATTTCTGAGGTTGGGAAGGAATAATGATAACTCAACTGCCTCTACTTTCCTCCCCAGAAAAGCATATGCTACACCTTGGGTTACTAAACTAAAGCCAGGTAGTCACAAAGACGCTGCTTCATGCTGCATGAACAAGTCTGCAGTTACACTCCCAGGCTCAGGGAGAAGACCAAGCAACTGGATGTGGATCCCTGCTAAAGTTGTCTCTGGCTAAATGCTCAAGGCATGGCTGCTGTCAGACGTGCCAAGGCACTTTGCTTGTAAAGTCCAGTAGCCATAGTCCACGAGATACCACATGTGGCAAGGCAGTCAGGACTCAGTCCAGAGCTTCTTTCAGAGGAGAAGTTGATGCACTTTACAGACTTCAGAGGTGCAGTGAATCATGCACAGGGTCTACGTATCAGCTGTGTAAGTGGACAGTAAAGACAAGTCACATTGTACAGTTGGCTGAGTGGCCCTGCGCATGGGCTGCTGTGTGTCCCTCTATACAGCAGTTTTTGGGCTCCCACCTCCAACATCTCTTCCCACTCCCATTCTCTCACACACACCTCTGAGCCCACAGCATCCTTGTGTTAACAGGAACGAGGACTTCACCTCTTTCTACAAGGCAGAATTAAGCTAGTTTCCTTCCACAGACATTGCCGATGCACATCTTGCTGCTCTAGAAAGCCACAGAGGTCAAAGCTGGAAAGTATCTTGTAAAATGAGGTTTGGGCCAACAAAGAATAGCTTCATAAAGGGAATATCCATCTTTGTTTTTGGACAGAAATAGATTGCAATCTGGCCCACATGAGCAACTACGCCAATGGAAGGAATTATTCCTTCCCAATCTCAGAAATAGTTGTTTGTGATACTAGTCCCATCCTCACTCCTCTCCCCCTACCCCCGCCACCATCAGCACAATGAGGGAAGCAGAAGGTAACAGCAACAAGCAGTCCTCGTAAACAGAGCTGGGCTGTGAAGGGGGCATGGGCTTCCTCACCGCAGCGCAGCGCCAAGCGCTGGTCATGCTCTCTCCTACTGTGTGAGCAAAGCCCTTTCATGACCAATTTCCTCATCACACATTGGAATTCTACTTTTTATCTGTACTTGAAATAAATGCATTCTCAGCACAGAAAAAATTACTATATTTTGATATCCCTTTTTTCTTGGTCATGTTTTCTTAAAATGTCTACTGAAGTCATTGGAATTAGCTTTTGTTTTTGTTTTTGGCTTCTAGATATTAATTCTATTGCTTTGAAACAACATAACTCACTACCAAATGCCCAAAACATATCCATTACAGTTGATATTACTGGCTTATTTTCCATTGTTCAGCAATAAAGTATTTTTTAAAGGCAGTAAAGTTCCAAATGGAAATAGGAAGAGGGGATACAACTAACTATAGGTAATTATTTCTAATCCAACTCCACAATTCAAGTCTCAGAGTCTCCCAAGGAGCTGGATAAGAGGATGGGCTGGGCTGAAGACTTTGGGAAACATTATTTCAGGCAGCTTGGGGTTGATAAGTGAAGAAAATTAATACGACTAGGGAGTAAAATATTCTGTTGTGATCCATGCGACACATGATCAGAAAAGATGAATGGCTAGAAAAGGACATTGTTTGGTAAAGTAGAGGGCCAACAAAATGGGGGAAACCCTCAATGAGATGCATTGACACAACAGCCACAAAAATGGGTTGAAACAGATCAAAGATTGTGAAGATGGTGCAGGACTGGGCAACGTTTTGTTCTGTTATACATGGGGTCATTGTGTGACCTGACTTGATGGCAACTAACAACGAAAGACTAAAAATGGGGATTCTTTATTAAAACGACAAAGAAAGGCTTCAAGGATAGAAAACTGAGTGTGTTCAGAAAGCAAACTAGAGTTGGCTTCATGAGCTAGGGGCTTTCTTCTTGGCATAGAAATGCTTTCTTACATCTTTAAACTGTTTAGCCAGGCTTGAAATAAGACATTTCAACCACACTTCCACATGTAAACTCAAGCAGGGACCAGAGCATGTAGCATCAGGCAGGGAGAAGAGGCAGCAGAACCCCTAAAATTCACTGATGAAATTGCAATGTTCAATGGAAGGCCTCCCCCAAAATATATTGATCTTGGGAACGAGATCTTGAGAACATGTTTAGCTGACCTACCATGAGGGCAGTCCCCTGTTTCTCCTCTTTCACGTCAGGCAAAACTGTAGCCAGTGCTCTTAGCAAATGAGAAACCCCTAAAAGGTGGCAATATATCCTGCTTTCTCCCAGGGCTGAGCCAGATTATGCCTGTTGTCTTGACACGAATATTCATAGCTCCTCCTTTCCCTCTCTAATGTGTCCCACTTGGATGATAAATTATATGGTCACCCTACTTGTGGGTGAATTTCCCCTTATACTAATTCAGCTTAGCTCTATTTCCACTGTTATAGACTAAATCAACTAAAATGTAAATCCTATTTATATACATGACTGTAAACTGACAATTTCAAGACAGTTTTGCTACCTCTTATGAACCAAAAAGAATTTCAAAGACTTTGCAAAGTCTCTAGCTGATAGACTTAATACCTTGCCGTCAAGGTCAATAGTCCCTATCAGGTGTTTATCTATATTACAAATGGTCCTTTCTCTAATATATCACTGGTTTGGTTTCCAAGAAAAGAACTACTACTTACAGTGAACACTTAATGAATGGGATCAAGAATTGGAAAGCCTGAGTTCCATCCACATAAGAACTACAATTTGGTTCTTCCAGACAAGTTTCACTGAACTCTTGGAGTGACCACATAACTAATAGGACTCTAACAATCATTCCCACAAAGTCAGTGAAAACTTATGTTCAAGTGGAAATAAACTATGCTGGGAAACAGAATGCATGGCTCTGCTAACAAGTTGAGAAGATAATCTGTGCCCTGTTAATTCCAGGATCTTTCCAACTGAACAAATATCGTCTCTGTTTTAATCTCTGTAAATCTGAGCCAATTATCTTCACTCTTGCCTCAAGTCATCAGTATCATTACTAAACCTTAGAAGCTATCACATCTAATCTGCACCAGCAAAAGAATGGAACAGTGAAAATCTATTTTCTCCACTGGTAAAATAACCAAAATGCGTGTTCTGTCGATGGTGGGTCAGAAGTATAAATGTACTGTGAAAGGCCATGTGGATGGACTGATTGTCCATTTAACATTCATTTTTCCCACAGAGGCTGCCAGTATAAGTATTTAGTTCATGTACACAAAGGCATATTACTCTTCAGTGGTCATGCTAGGGTCCTTACACATTATTTCCTTACGTTTTACAGCTATCTGTGCATCTCCCTAATGCAACTATATCTTATTTAGTAAGTAAAGGAAAATATATAATGCAATATATACATTTTTGCTTCATAGTAGTCTACCCCTTGTACCCACTATATCTGTGAGGATACCTTCTGAGACCGCTGTGGATGTCTGAAACTACACATACATACCCATGGTAAAGTTTAATTTATAAATTAGGCACAGCAAGACACTAACAACAATATCTAATAATAAAATCGAACAATTACAACAATATACTGTAATAAAAGTTACGTGAATTATGGAGTGGGACAGCATGAGACTTCATCACACTATATATTCATTCAACATTTTCAGATCATGGTTGACCCTGGGAAACTGAAACTGTGGAAAGCAAAACAGAGGATAAGCCAGTGGGGGAAGGGGGGGCGGTCTACTGTACACTAGAATATTTAGAACTGTATTCAGTAAAGTATGCAGTAACTTTATGGAACATTCCTACTGCGAATAACCAGAACCAACTGTGTGTTTTGATAAGAACTGAAGCAGGGACCCAATTCTACTCCAAATGGTAGCATGGACTCAATTCTACTCCAAAGGGTAGCATGGAAGCTCCTAGCCTGATGTTGTGGGATTTTTCTGGAAAGTATACACTGAACATGAGTTGAAGAGTTTTGCTTCTTTACCATTTTACCAAAGCACTTCCAAGCGTGTTCTCCCTACTTGCCATCAATGACTCACATGTTTAGTTTTGTTTTTATGGACAAAAGAAGCAAATAGAATTCTAAAAGGACTTCAAGTCATCATATTTTGTGTCTCCAGTTGATCTCCTGCTAAAGCATACTGCCACATCCTGTTCCTTTGCACAGCAAGAACCCTCAGCATTGTTTACACATTATATTGTCTCCACTTCCTTACCTCCCATTCACCTTTCAATGCACTGACTTCTATTTCACTATGCCTAGGGAAGCTTCAATAAGTTGCTCCTTGCAATGTCTCCAAAGATCTCCAAGTTGCACACCCACTGGGCATATTTTTTCCCTCATCTTAGCTTCTGTAAGATATAACTTCCTCTGGCTGTCCTCCAGCCTCACCAGACATTCCTTCTCAGTCTCCTTTGCTGGAATTTTTAAGGGTCCTCCCCTCCTTTTACCTGCATCTTTTTCCTAGATGTGGTCATTCATTAGTTGTCTTTAAATATTATCTGTATGCTAAACAACTTAAATTGTGTGGTTTAAAGTCAAGAAAGGTGTGCCTCAGGGTAGTGTTATCCTTTCACCATATTTATTCAATCTGTATACTGAGCAAATAATCCGAGAAGCTGGACTATGTGAGAAGAACACAGCCTCAGGATTGGAGGAAGACTCATTAACAATCTGCATTATGCAGATGACACAATCTTGCTTGCTGAAAGTGAAGAGACTTGAAGCACTTACTGATGAAGATCAAAGGCCACAGCCTTCAGTATAGATTACATCTCAACATAAAGAAAACAAACATCCTCACAACTGGACCAATAAGCAACATCATGATAAAAGGAGAAAATACTGACATTATCAGGGATTTCGTTTTACTTGGATCCACAATCAACATCCATGGAAGCAGCAGTCAAGAAATCAAACAATGCATTGCATTGAGCAAATCTGCTGCAAAAGAGGTCTTTAAAGTGTTAAAAGAGCAAAGATGTCACATTAAGGACTAAGATGCGCCTGACCCAAGCCATGGTATTTTCAGTCACCTCATATGCATCTGAAAGCTGGACAATGAATAAGGAAGACCGAAGAAGAATCAATGCCTTTGAATTACATGTTGGTGAAGAATATTGAATAGTCCAGAGACTGCAAGAAGAAAGGGCAAATCTGTCTTGGAGGAAGTACAGCCAGAATGCTCATTAGAAGCAAGGATGGCAAGACTTCATCTCACATACTTTGTACATGCTATCAGGAAGGAGAACTCCCGGAGAAGGACATGATGCTTGGTAGAGTAGAGGGTCAGCGAAAAAGAGGAATACCCTCGAGAAGATGGATTGACATAGTGGCTGCAACAATGGGCTCAAGTATAACAACGATTGTGAGGATGGTGCAAGACGAGGCAGTGTTTTGTTCTGTTGTACACAGGGCCACTGAGTCAACTCAGCAGAACTGACTCAACGGCACCTAACAACACAACAACAAACAACTCTCAACTTGTATTTCTAGTCTAGATCTTTTCTCTGAACTCCGTATCCCTATAGTTGGCATTGCCACTTGGGTATCTCACAGGTTTCTCAAGCTTAACAGGTGCCTAGGCATTAGTTCTTCCCTCAGTCTTCTCAATCTTAGAAAATGTTATCCATATTAAGTGGATTTCTCAAAACGCAAAAAGCTCAGATGCCATCTCAAATTCTTCTTTTTCCTCATCTGCACATCAAATTCATTAGCAAATTCTGTAGATTTTACCACCAAGATATGTTTTAAAACTGAAAATCAGTCAATAAAAACCCTACAGATCACAATGGTTTGGTCTGCAATTGATCATTAGGATGGCACAGGACCGGACAGCTTTTCCTTCCAGTGTCATGGGGTTACCATAAGTCGGGGGCCAACTTGACGGCAGCTAGCAACAACATATGCACTGTCACTACTCTGCATAAAATACTTAAATGGCTCCCCCTGGCATTTAGAATCAAATAGTAGCTCCATGCTCTAGCTTTGCTCTGCTTGCCTTTTCAATGTCCGATGTGCCACCATTTGCCATCACTCTCTCCTTCAGCCACATGGAACTCCTTATGTGTCCCATAAAGAGTGAGGCACTCTCCTGTCTAAGGGACTCTGTGGAGGCCCTTCCCTTTTCCTGAAGACACAATCTCACTCTAATTCTCTGCCTCTCTTCTCTTCCCCTTGCTCCCCAGCTCTTCACAAGGTTGGCTCCTTCTTAGCCTTTAAACCCCAGAGTAAGTCTTAACCTAAGAGATCAAAAAACCAAACCAGTTGCTGTCAAGTGGATTCCAACTCATGACAACCCCATGTGTATCAGAGTAGAACTGCACTCCATAGGGTTTTCAAGGCTGCGACCTTTCAGAATTAGATCTCCAGGCTTGCCTTCCAAGGCGCCTCTGGGTGAACTCAAATCACCTTTCAACTAGTAGTGGAGTGCTTAACTGCTTGTGTCATCCAGGACTCCAGCCTTTCCTAATGACTCTGTCAGATAGTATTTTTTCCTAACTTAAAACTCTGCACCACGACATCCTATGTTTCTTTGTAATGACATCAAAAATGGAAAATAGTGGGAGAGATAAGTAATCAACAAGTGAAGAAGCAAATGAGTAAGAGGGTAAACTCTGCGTGGCCAGGCACCGTGTCTGCCTCCCATGGTCCTGGTACTCAGCTCACAGCTAACACATCACAGGCACTCACCTAGGATTTTTTGAGGACACCCACACTTCCCACCAGTCGTTCTCCAATTTAACCCAATCTATCCAGCACTTACGCTCATGCAATTGGCTATAATGAGAGAACAGTTAGATTTGGGAGAAGAAAACTGTCAACACATAAGTAAGAAATCAGACATACATCCTGGTTTGTAACATGTCATTCATTTCAACAAGGAAAAAATGACCTATATCCTTAACAATTTTAAGAGCAAATACCTCCACATAAATGCTGATCGAATGCTTAAGGAGGAATTTTAAGATTGAGCTTTAACAGAGTTTATGACAAGTTCACAGGACTGTGTCAAATAAAGCCCTGAAATTTATTCTGAATGAAGAAGACTTTCAGGCTATGGGAGGACAGAAGTATAAGGAGAGGCTGTTATTTACTGATGTAATTACTGGATATAGGTCAAACACAAACGTCTTTGGGGATTGTTGAAGGCAATTCCATCAGTTAGAGTTCATATTCTTTGTTGTAGTGTGTTTCTCTTGAGATTTCGTTTTTCCCTGTTATAAATAACCTCACTGTGTCTTGTCAGTTCAGAATTCAGGCCCTTTGATTTGGCTCTGATTGCTTAGACAGGAAAACGTGCCCAGTGATCTCTCCCTCGCTGCTGTTGCTTCAGATCCACTTGACAGCTGCTGGGTGAGAAGGCAAGCTCAGCCTCAACACCTAAAAGAATAATATTTACCAATAGGAAGAGTTCTACTATGTACTATACATTGTAGTAAGTACTTTAAGACATTGTTGCTAATTATTACAGCAAATGGCTCAAGTGGGTATTATTATTATGCCCATTTCATACATCAAGAGACAAAAGCTCTAGAGGTTAAAAAATAGATCCAGAGTCATTCAGCTAGTAAGTGATAGATAATTGAAACCCACATCATCCCTTTCCAATAAACTATACTTATTTTATTAATGGAGTCCCTGGATGATGCAAATGGTTAACTGCATCTGGCTGCTAACCAAAAGGTTGGAGATTTGAGTCCACCCAGAGGTGTCTTGGAATAAAGTCACGGTGAACTACTTCTGAAAAAGCAGCCATTGAAAATTCTATGGAGCACAGTTCTAATCTGACACACATGTGGTCACCATGAGTCAGAATTGACTTGACAGCAACTGTTTATTTTACTAATAGATGGCGGAGGCATATTTGTAATAATATGTTATTTCAAGATCACATCAGATGTTTGCAGGCCACACTTCCTTTTCCTCAATTATAGTCGCCCCTTGGTATCCGCAGGGGATTGGTTCCAGGGCTCCCTCGTTTACCAACATCCGTGGATGCTCAATTCCGTTATATAAAATAGCATAGTATTTGCATATAACCTACACACATCCTCCCGTGTACTTTAAATCATCTCTAGATTACTTTATAATACCTAATGCAATGTACATGCAACGTAAATAGTTGTTATCCTGTATTATTCAGGGAATAATGACAAGAAAAAAAGTCAGTTTTTTAAAAACTATTTTCTATCTGCAATTGGTTGAATCTGTGGATGTGGAACCCAAGATACAGAGGGACAACTGTATTTGGTTTCTTTTCCAGTTTGCATTTTGATCATCTATGGATCCTAAGTACATAGAATACTTCGTGCTCCAGTCACTACCCCATCCTCCATGCCGTGCTGTCTCTGAAGTACACAAGCATGCAAATGCACAAGCATTCCTCAAATTCCAGGCATGCAAATGCACAAGCATTCCTCAAACTCCAGGGACTATGTGGTAAAGCTTTCTGTGATGGGAATAATCATTCCTAATCATTATTTCATACCTTTGGGCTCCAGTAAGGTAATTACCTTCAAAGTCAACATACACAGAGGCCCAAGAGGAGTTAGCCCAGTGTTTTCTAAGGCTGTGCTCGTCCTTAACATTCCATGCAAACTTTCTAAATTGTATTAAATGGAAAATGTGATAAAACAGTATTTTAGTTGAAGAGAATAGTCACATTTAGTTATTTTCAGCAATTACTAGAAATGCGAGAAAAACAATTAGTTGTAGAGTCTCTGGGGTGATGGGCCAAGAAAGTGAAACATGAGGAATGGAACAGCGGCATGACTCATTTTTAATAGCAGATAGTTAAAATAATATGTTTATATTTGAACTTGGAATACATGAGAGAGCTTTAGGGACAGAAAAGGAAGAATTAAATTTTTTTGTATTAACGAGTTGATGCATCACTGACATTTTCTGGCTGGAATGCCTATGTTAGAAACCCAGGTCCATTATGAATTATTACTGACATCTATAGAACACTCCATCCAGTAACAGCAGAAAACACATGTTTCTTCAGTGCACATGGCTCATTCTATAGGATAGACCATATGTTAGGCCATAAAAACATTCTCAATAAATTTAAAAGAACTGAAATCATATAAAGTATGTTCTCTGACCACAGTGGAATAAAATTAGAACTCAATAACAGAAATAAATATGGGAAATTCAAGAGTATATAGATATTAAGCAACACACTCTTAAATTATCAATGGATTAAAGAAGAAACCACAAGGGCAAATAGAAACTACTTTGAGCTTAAGGAAAATAAAAACACAGCATATGAAAACTTATGGGATGCAACAAAAACAGTGCTTAGAGGGAAAATTATAGCTATAAACACCTATATTAACAAAGAAGAAAGATCTCAAATCAATAACTTTCTACCTCAAGAAACTAACAAAAGAAGAGCAAACTAAATCCAAAGCAAGCAGAAGGAAGGGACAAGTGTTAACTTTGGTGAAGGGAAAGACAACATACAATATAGGTGAAGTCAGTACACCTTGACCAAGGCAAAGTCATAGAACCAAGTTAGTGGGGCTGAGAGGGCTGGGGACCACGATCTCAGGGGACATCTATATCAACTGGCATAACATAGTTCATAAAGAAAATGTTCTACATCCTACTTTGGTGAGTAGCCTCTGGGGTCTTAAAAGCTTGCGAGTGGACATCTAAGATACATTTATTGGTCCCATCCTGCTGGAGCAAAGCAGAATGAAGAAAACCAAAGACACAAGGAAATTATTAATTCAAAAGACTAATGGACCACATGAACCACAGCCTCCCCCAGCCTGAGCCTAGAAGAATTAGATGGTGCCCAGCTACCACTGATCCCTCTGACAGGGATCACAATAGAGGGTCCTCGACAGAGCAGGAGAAAAATATAGAACAAAATTCAGATTCACACACACACACAAAAAAGACCAGACTTACTGGTCTGACAGAGACTAGAGGAACTCCCGAGACTACTGACCCAGGACACCCTCCTAACGCAGAAATGAAGTCACTCCCAAAGTCAACCTTTCAGCCAAAGATTAGACAGGCCTATAAAACAAACAATAACACATGTAAGGAATGTGCTTCTTAGTTCAAACAAGTATCCGAGACCAAATGGGCAGCACTTGCCCAAAAGCAAAGATGAGAAGGCAGGAAGGGACAGGAAAACTGGACGAATGGACAGGGGAACCTAGGGTGGAAAGGAAAAGGGGGAAAGGGTTGACACAAAGCAGGGATTGCAACCAATGTCACAAAACAATTTTTGTATAAATTTTTGAATGACAAACTAATTTGCACTGTAAACTTTCACCTAAAACACAATTAAAAAAAAATAAAAGCTAGAAACAGAAATACCATATGATCCTGTAACCCCACTCCTATGAATATATCCTAGAGAAAAAACAGCTGTCACAAGAATAGACATATGCACACCCATGTTCACTGAAGCATTATTCACAATAGCAGAAATATGGAAACAACCTAAGTGCCCATCAACAGATGAATGGATAAACAAATATGGTACATACACACAATGGAATACTATGCAATGATAAAGAAAAATGATGAATCCTTAAAACATCTCACAACATGGATGACTCTGAAGGGCATTATGCTGAGTGAAATAAGTAAACCATAAAAGGACAAATATTGTATGAGACCTCTGTGATGGTTAAGATTGTCTGTCAACTTGGCTAGGCCACAATTCTCAGTCTTCTGGCAGTTGTATAATGTTGTGATCACTTCCCTGTTGAAATTTAATATGTGATCACCCCCATGATGGAATCTGTAGAGTGATACTGGCAGGAGCAGGGCCTGTGGTGGCTCACCGCCCCCTCAGCCTTCATCTCTCTGCCCTCTGTCACCTACTTCCTTCCTGCTCCCCTTGCCAAGGTTTTTGGCTTGTTCTGGATCCTGCAGCTGCTTCTTGTTCGTCTGACCTCTGTTTCTTGGAACTTGAGCTAACAGCTTACCTGCTGATCTTGGGTTAACCAGCCCCTGCAGCTACGTGAATCAGGAGAAGCCTGCAGTCTTGCCTGCTGATCTTGGGATTTGTCAACCTTCACAGACTGTGAGCAAGAGTCCTGCTCTCCAACCTGCCAATCTTGGGTTCACCAGC
>NW_004443956.1:17063506-17107881 GCF_000243295.1 Trichechus manatus latirostris | reverse complement strand
TATATATAAATATATATATATATATAAATATATATATAAATATAAATAAATATATATATATATTCATACACTTTACTGGTTTTGCTTCTCTAGAGAACGCAGCCTAAGACAACCACTATTATAAAAACTAAAAAAAAGGTTTACACACAGAAAAAAACAATCTTTGATGGTTATGTGGGAGGGGAGAGATGGAGGGGGGGAATTGCTAACTAGATAGTAGTCAAGTGTTAACGTTCGTGAAGGGAAAGACAACACACAGTACGGAGAAGTCAGCACAATGTGACCAAGGCAAAACCATAGAAGCTTCCTAGACCAAGAGACCGAGAGGGTTCTGGATAGAGTGGGAGAAAAATGTAGAACAAAATTCAAATTCAAAAAAAAAAAAAAAAGAAAGACCAGACTTACTGGTCTGTCAGGGACTGGAGGAACCTCCAAGACTATGGTCCCCAGACACCCTGCTAACTCAGACCTCAAGCCACTGCCAAAGTCCACCTTTCAGCTAAAGTTTAGGCAGGCCTATGAAATAAATAATAACACATATGAGGAACATGCTTCTTAGTTCAATCAAGTTTACAAGAACAAATGGGTAACATCTGCTGAAATCAAAGACGAGAAGGCAGGAAGGGACCAGAAAACTGGACAAATGGATATGGAGAACACAGGGTGGAAAGGGAAAGGGGGAGAGTGCTGACACAAAGCAGGGATAGCAATCAATGTCACAAAACAATTTGCATATAATTTTGAATGAGAAACTAATTTGCACTGCAAACTTTCACCTAAAACACAATAGAATTTTTAAAACATGGGGCAGAAAAGAATGAAATAGAGAATAGAAAAACAATAAAGAAAATTAATGAATCCAAAATTTAGTTATTTGGCAATCAACAAAACTGACAAAACTTATGCTAGACTGATCATTATGAACCGTTCAGGATTAATTTTTAATTCCAGGATGGTTTCTTACAACTTCAGTCAAAGCCAGCATCTTAGGCTGGGTTCTCTAGCGATGCAAAACCAGTAAAGCATATAAATATATACCGAGAGATTTATATCAAGGAAATAGCTCACACAGTTATAGAGGCTAGAACGTCTCAAGTCCGGGGATTAGGGTAGAGGCCTCTCCCAATTCACAGAGCCGCAGAAGCTGGAGAACCTAAGGTCGCAGGTCGGACAGCAGGGCTCCCACTCACAGGCTGTGAAGGGTGACGAATTTCAAGATCAGCAGATAAGATCACAAGGTTTCTCCTGATTCTCGTAGCTGCAGGGGCTGGCGAACCCAAGATCAGCAGGTTGGGGAATAGGACTCTTGCTTGCAGGCTTTGGAGACTAAGGAATTCTAAGATCAACAGGCAAGCTGTTAGCTCAAGTGTCAAGAACCACAGGTGAGATGACAAGAGGCAGCTGTTGGGTCTGGAACAAGCCAAAAACTTTGGCAAGGCAAGCAGGAAGTAGCACTCGGAGGGCAGAGAGATGAAGGCTAAGGGGGCAATGAGCCACGACAGGCCCCACCCCCACCGGTACCACTCAGCAGATTCCATCATGGGGGTGATCACATATCAAATTTCAACAGGGAAGTGATCACGACATCATACAACTGCCAAAAGACTGAGAATCATGGCCTACCCAAGTTGACATACAATCTTAACCATCACAGCTAGTGTTTCCCATGCATACTGTTTCTCATCAACTGTGTTTTGCTCTTTTAAAAAGTTCTTTCATGAGGAGCTTTTTCAGTTATTCTTATAAAGCATACAGCTTTCTATAGATAATGAATTTCCATCATTACAGGCAACACTTTAATATTTAGGTCAAAGGCACTATCTTTTAGAAACTCCCCCCTACCTTATTTAAAAATAAAATTTTATTGTGTTTTTGGTGAAAGTTTACATAACACATTAAGTTCCCATTTAACAATTACTACACGAATTGTTCAGAGACATTGGTTAGATTTTTCACAATGTCTTAACATTCTCATTAACTTCCTTCTGGATATTTTGCTTCCAGTAATGTGGTTTCCCTGCCCTCTTACCTTTTCATCTTTGTTTAGGGTAATTGTTGACCATTTGGTCCCATACAGATGATTTTTTAACAGTGAGCAGTATCACTGGTAATATTTATTTTATGGGTCCATCTGTTATTTAGCTAAAAGGTGACCTCTGGGGGTGGTTTTGAATCAGACAATCACATGGTCTATTATGCTAGGAATGCCAGCTTGAAGAGGAATGGCGTTGTACTCATCGTCAAAAAGAACACTTCAAGATCTATTCTGAAGTGCAACGCTGTCAGTGAGAGGATAATATCCATACGCCTACAAGGAAGATGAGTTAATACGACTATTATTCAAATTTATGCACCAACCATTAAGGCCAAAGATGAAGAAAGTGAAGATTTTTACTAGCATCTGCAGTCTGAAACTGATCGAACATGCAATCAGGATGCACTGATAATTACTGGTGATTGGAATGTGAAAGTTGGAAACGAAGAAGGATCGGTAGATAGAAAATACGGCCTTTGTGATAGAAATGATGCCGGAGATCGCATGATAGAATTTTGCAAGACCGATAACTTCTTCACTGAAAATACCTTTTTTCACAAACATAAACGGTGACTATACACACGGACCTCACCAGGTGGAATACACAGGAATCGAATCAGCTATATCTGTGGAAAGAGATGATGGAAAAGTCACTATTATCAGTCAGAACAAGGCCAGGGGCTCGCTGTGGAACAGACCATCAATTGCTCATATGTAAATTCAGGTTGAAACTGAAAATTAGAACAAGTCAATGAGAGCCGAAGTACGACCTTGAGTATATCCCACTTGAATTTAGAGACCATCTCAAAAAATAGATTTGACACGTTGAACACTAATGACTGAAGACCAGGCAAGTTGTGGAATGACATCAAGGATATCATACATGAAGAAAGCAAGAGGTCACTGAAAAGACAGGAAAGAAAAAAAATACCAAAATGGATGTCAGAAGAGACTCTGAAACTTGCTCTTGAACGTCGAGTAGCTAAAGCAAAAGGAAGAAATGATGAAGTAAAAGAACTGAACAGAAGATTTCAAAAGGCGGCCCGAGAAGACAAAGCAAAGTATTATAATGACAGGTGCAAAGAGCTGGAGATAGAAAACCAAAATGAAAGAACACACTCGGCATTTCTCAAGCTGAAAGAACTGCAGAAAAAATTCAAGCCTCAAGTTGCAATAGTAAAGGATTCTATACGGAAAATATTAAAAGACACAGAAAGCGTCAAAAGAAGATGGAAGGAATACACAGAGTCATTATACCAAAAATAATTGGTCCACGTTCACTCATTTTAAGAGACAGCATATGATCAGGAACTGACGGTACTGAAGGAAGAAGTCCAAGCTGCACTGAAGGCACAGGTGAAAAACAAGGCTCCAGGAATTGACGGAATTATCAATTGAGATGTTGCAACAAACAGATGCAGCGTTGGAAGTGCTCACTCTTCTATGCCAAGAAATCTGGATGACAGCTACCTGGCCAACTGACTGGAAGAGATCCATATTTATGCCTCTTCCCAAGAAAGGTGATCCAACCGAATGCATAAATTATCGAATAATATCATCAATATCAAAGGCAAGTAAAATTTTGCTGAAGATCATTCAAAAGCGGCTGCAGCAGTATATTGACAAGGAACTGCCAGAAATTCAGGCCGGATTCAGAAGAGGACCTGGAAACAGGGATATCATTGCGGATGTCAGATGGATCCTGGCTGAAAGCAGAGAATACTAGAAAGACGTTTACCTGTATTTTACTGACTATGCAAACGCATTCAACTGTGTGGATCATAACAAATTATGATAACAGTGTGAAGAATGGGAATTCCAGAACACTTAATTGTGCTCATGAGGAATCTGTACATAGATCAAGAGGCAGTTGTTTGAACAGAACAAGGGAATACTGCGTGGTTTAAAGTCAGGAAAGGTGTGTGTCAGGGTTGTATCCTTTCACCACACCTATTCAATCTCTATGCTGAGCAAATAATCCGAGAAGCTGGACTATACGAAGAAGAAAGGGGCATCAGGATTGGAGGAAGACTCATTAACAACCTGTGTTATGCAGATGACACAACCTTGCTTGCTGAAAATGAAGAGGACTTGAAGCACTTAATGATGAAGATCAAAGACCATAGTCTTCAGTATGGATTATACCTCAACATAGAACAAAAATCCTCACAACTGGACCAATAAGCAACATCATGATAAATGGAGAAAAGACTGAAGTTGTCAAGGATTTCATTTTACTTAGTTCCACAATCAACACCCATGGAAGCAGCAATCAAGAAATCAAAAGATGTATTGCATTGGGTAAATCTGCTGCAAAAGACCTCTTTAAAATGCTGAAAAGCAAAGATGTCACCTTGAAGACTAAGGTGAGGCTGACGTAAGCCATGGTATTTTCAATTGCACCATATGCATGCAAAAGCTAGACAATGAATAAGGAAGACCAAAGAAGAACTGACGTCTTTGAATTGTGGTGTCAGCAAAGAATATTGAATATATCATGGACTGCCCGAAGAAGGAACAAATCTGTCTTGGAAGAAGTACAACCAGAATGCTCCTTAGAAGCAAAGATGGCAAAACTATGTCTTACATACTTTGGACATGTTGTCAGGAGGGATCAGTCCCCGGAGAAGGACATGATGCTTTGTAAAGTATAGGGTCAGCGAAAAAGTGGAAGACCCTTAACAAGATGAATTGACACAGTGGCTGCAACAATGGGCTCAAGCATAACAATTGTGAGCATGTCAAATGACCGGGCAGTGTTTTGTTTTGCAGTACATAGGGTCGCTATGAGTCGGAACTGACTTGACAGCATCTAACAACAACAGTAACAGGGGCTAGTTTTGGTTCAAGGTTTATGAAGTATCTCAGGGCAATAGTCTCAGGGAGTCCGCTAGTCTCTACCAATCCAGGAAGTCTGGACTTTTTAAGAATTTGAGTTCTGCTCCACATTTTTCTCCTCTTTTAACAGGATCCATCTATTGTGACCCTGATCAGTATGGTCGCTAGTGGTTGCTGGGCACCATCTAGCTCTTCTGGTCTCAGGGTAGATGAGGCTATGTTTCATGTAGACTGTTAGTCCTGTTGACTAGTTTCTTCAATGAGTCTTTTGCTTCCTTCTTTTTCTTTTGTTCTGCCCAAGGAGAGACGGATTGTTGTAGCTTAGTTGTATCTTAGATGGCCGCTCTCAGGCTTTTAGGACCCCAGATGCTACTCATCAAATTAGGATGTAGAACATAAACTTTGTGAACTATATATTATGCCAACTGACTGCGTTGTCCCACAAGGATACGGTCCTGAGGCTTTAAACCCAGAATAGAAAAACCCCATTTAAGAATGAACATGTGGTGGATGACAGAAAAAAGAGGATATCTTAGCACAGTAAAATGCAGTGACATAGTGGTAAAAACCAAAAGGTTGTGTAGTATAAAAGCAGTAACTCTCAAGTAGGTAGCTGTGGGTAATGTACCAGTGAGAGTTCAAACATGGAAGTAGAATGACAAGTATTATAGAGTAATAATCTGTTACAGGAATTAGACCTTACATAAGAGAAGTAAAAGTCTTCAAAGTGTAAGTGCAGCAACTGGTGATGTGCCTGGGTTGGTATTGGTCAGCAGATCTGGCAATCAGGAAAGAGCTGGATGTGGGGCAGGGAAGAGCAAACACAGACTGGAACTCTCCAGAAATTCCACTTCTACATCTCACTTTTTCTTACTAGTGACAACCCTCACCTCAACCTCCCAAATTGCTCGCAGCTTCATTTTGGGCCAAATCTAACTGAGAACCTCATAGGGAAGAGGATTCTGGGAAATTCCTAATAGTGCAAGTTGACGATAAAAAAAAAAAGAAAAACCATTGCCATCGAGTCGATTCCAACTCATAGTGACCCTATAAGACACAGTAGAACTGCATCATTGGGTTTCCAAGGAGCAGCTGGTAGATTCAAACTGCCAACCTTTTGGTTAGCAGCCAAGCTCTTAACCACTGCGCAACCAGGGCTCCATGTTGATGACAGAACAAGTAAATTACAGGCAAATTACCTAATATTTCTGAGTGTCCACCTCCACCCCTGTAAAATGGGTATGGTAGCATTAAAATGGGTACAGTGTTTTTGTGTCACATGAGATAATGTAAAACTGTACCATATCAGGTACCACTATGTTTATTAGTTCAGTAGATCAGTCAGTTTTTAGAGAAGAGAAATCAAAGAGGGAAGAAAAAACAGTGTGTATGTGTTTTGGTGGATGTGTTATGAGAACAGAGATGGAAAATTAGAAAAGGTATGCAGTTGATCCTCATTATATGTGGATTTTGTATTTGCCAATTTGCCTACTTGCTAAAATTTATTTGTAACCCCAAAATCAATACTCATGGCACTTTTGGGGTCATTCGTGGACATGTACAGAGAGGTGAAAAATTTGAGTCACCTGACACTCATGTTCTCAGCTGAGGTTAACAAGACAACACTCTTGTTTCAGCTCTCATACTGTAAACAAGTATACTAATACTGTAAACAAGTATACTTCTTGTTTCAGCTCTCATACTGTAAACAAGTATACTCTTTGTGTTCTATTGAATGCCACATATTTTGCATTTTTGTGCTTTTTATTGGTGATTTCACTGTTTAAAATAGGCCTCAAACATAGTGCCGAAGGTCCTCTTTAGTGTTCCTAAGTGCAAGAAGGCTGTGATGTGCCTTACAGAAAAAATACATGTTAGATAAGCTTCATTCAAGCCTGAGTTATTGTGATGTTGGCTATGAGTTCAATAAGGTGTCTTTAAACAGAAACACACATAAAACAAGGTTATGTATTGATCAGTTGATGAAAATGTTGAAACCAGAGGCTTGCAGGAACTTAACCCTGTATTTCCCTAGGAGCAAGGCTTAGTATTCACTAATTCAGAGTTTGTGGCTACTTTATAGAACGTAACTACCGTGAATAACAAGGATCAACTGTATGTTTGGACGAGACGAAGCAAAGACTCGATTCTACTCAAAAGGGTAGCACGGAATCTTCTTAGCCTGATGTTGTGGGATTTCTCTGGAAGTATGCACTCAACATGCATTGAAGAGTTTTGCCTTCTTTACCATTTTACCAAAGCACCTCCAAGTGTGTTCTCCTTACCTGTCATCAATGACTCACTTGTTTGGTTTTGTGTGTATAGACAGTGATGGGGGGTGGGGTACTAGGCCTTGGCTTGTTGACTGCCACTGGTGCTGATTACCACAAACAGATTTTTTTTTTTCCACCCAGGACAGGGATTCACAGACCCTCCCTTATTGTATGCAACATTGCATGGCCATGTGACTATTGTCAAAAGGCACACGGTCCCATCCAAGAAAGGTTCATGACTTCCACAGGCCACTGTTCCTCCCAATTATCTGTGAATGACTGGCCTTCAGGGGGTTAATCATGTTTTATAAAAATGCCAGTGGCTGTCGGAAAACAATGAGACCTAGCAGTCTCTGTCAAAAAACCAATGCATTGTCATCTTCCTGCCATCTCAGACATGAAGTTGAAGAGGAAGAGATTTATAGTTACCTGAAAGAACTGCCTGCATTTCCTGTTACTTACTCTGAACTTAGTAGCTCTCTAGAAAGAGCCATATATCTGTGATGCAGGTGACACCAGACTCTGTCTACTTTATAATCACACACTGGTATTTTTTTCTTCCTCTCTCTCAGCTTCAGTATAACACCTCTGACATTTACATATGGCGTCTCCTCTTTAGACACATAATATTTGGCAAGTTCAATCTCATCCAGATTGCTATTTTTCTCAATAGGAGTGATCACAGTAGGTTAACCCCTAAAGCAGAGTTAGAGATATTGCTGCGGCTTTCACGCCTCAGTACCAGAACAAGGTTCTACCATGAGGGAAAACCCTTTCCTCTACCCCGCAGCATTCCAAGCCATGCAGTATTCCTCACTCATGTGGCTCTGTGTGTGCTTCTGCAGCTTGTCTGTCACCTGTACTGCCTACATTTCACCCAGCACTTTCCCATTCACCCTGGTGGGCAGATCAGGTTTAGCGTATGGTCAGTAATTTAAGTCCATTAAACAGCAGTCTCTAATATGAATCTCTCCTAAGCTCAAGGCATTTGAGGATCATTTTGCAGAATCATTATGTTTCATTGCAGTGAGCTGGCAGGTTTCAAGTCATGTTGAACAATGGAAAAAATAAAGGTTTGCAAGAGAAGGTAGAAGAGGGAGAGAAATGAATTTGCATCTCACTGTCAGGGCTGAACATTCTTCAGAGTAACTAGCCGTGAGGTAAGAATGGCTTCTGTCCTATTTTAGTCCAAAACCTAGATTCCCTTTACCTAGCATATAGACAAAAACATGTCAATGTATAATACATGCCAATGTAAAATATCAGAAAAAAAAGATAAGGGTTGCAGTACTTGGTCCTGAAAAAAAATCTCTGATTAATAAGATGTGAAAGAGTATTTCTATAGGTGTCAAAGGCAGGGTGTTTGGAACCAACATCTCTTCAATAAATTATTTTTGAGTATTCAATTTGTGACCATCATGTGAAATTGTAAAATTTAAAACTTTGTTATCTTTTATGAAATAACAGGATGTCTTAGGAGATCCAGTTACTAAAAAGCTTGGGCAATGAGTAGTTGTGAATGTTTCAGCTCCCATGGGTTCAACTTGCTACTATAGGTAGTAAAAGTTAACGAGGAGAGCCCTTCTATGATACCTGGGGAACTTGTAGAGCATTCTGAGGATCCTGCTCCACTGGTCAGGACTGGTGATGAAGAAGGATTAAGAATGTGGGCTGAATTTGCCTACATACACTCAGTACTTGGAATCTGGTTATTTTTGTTTTTCCAGTCCATATTAACTTATTTTCTTGGAATTGTCCTCTAAGTGCACCTTCTAGGCAAAGAGACATCTTGAATAATTGAGGTCTCTGATTAAACAAAGGTTTGACTGGATTAATAAGTAAGCAAAGGAAGTCAAGAGAGATGGATCAGAAAGGATAAAAGGAGAAACTACTACTTTATAAAGGTGGGTTGGTCAAATATTTAAAAGGACGTTAAGATAAAGAAATGTTTGAATCTTAAACAGACACTAAGTAGACAATTCTTGGCCATCTGCTGAAGAACAAATGGTTGAGATTTTGTTTTACTGGGAAAAGAATATGTTAAACCGATTGTCTGTCTGACCTTCCGGGAGAATCGGCAAACCTGATCATGAGTGAATTGCTTCAGGCCAAGTTTACTGAGAAGCCTTTGTGGAACAGTAGAGGCCAGAAACGAAACGCTGACTGCCCCTTCAGCAAGGGGTATGTTCAAAAAAGGAACCTTGATTTCTAAAGGACAATCAAGAACAAGGAATTTGAGTAAAACATTTTATTATTTTGCAGAACAAACTAAATCGGATATGAAGGTTTTATTCAAGAGAGTAAATTTTTATTCATTCATTCATCTGACCAATTTTTATTAAACATTTCTTAGGAAGAGAAAATTAAAATGAACCAGAAGACACAGTCTCAGAATTAAGAAGTTTATTATCGATTTGAATAACTTAGGTGTGTATGTCTTACTTAATATATTCATACACATCATATGCAAACATTATGGATATGTGGATACAGGCCCTTGAAGAACTTAAGACTATTAAATGTTTTTGCTAAAAGTTAAGAATTTACCATTTGTCACATAAATACAATTTTATATTTGACTTTATAATTAAGCTGTTCATAACTGGAGTGAGATACCTTTCTTTTGCTTAGAAATTGAATCCTCAAATAAGGTTACCATTGATTACTAGTCTATGATTGACAACGTGTGAAAGTAAACTGTAATAAACTGTGGAAATGTAATTACATGGATGCTTTGTATTTACACCCATTTTGCCAAAGAAAAAGCTGAGATTTAGAGAGGTTCCCTCTTATTCAAGATCCAACAAGGAAACTTGAAAAGTCCAAACTCTCCAGGTCATACATATCCAAGGCCAGTGCTCTCTCTACTACAACTGACATGTGTCAGCAAGTGTTATCAGTGAAAAACGGCAGAATTCCTAGTTTGTGTGCACTTTCTCAGTCACAAGACCTCAGGGGGTATACTCCACCCCCATGCAATGACAATCAACACTGCAGCGGCAGGTGAGTCATGCAACAATAGGATCTCTGAGTCACAGTCACATGCATTACCATTTCATCTCAGCCTCTCTGATGAGGGCCCTTAGAATGAAGTCATCAAAACCCATGAGGTTCACAAATGCATCCTAGTGGTTTATGATGCAGTTTATTCTGGGGTTTATCTGGAGTTTATAATGGTTAAAAGTAGAACCCTATGATTGGGACTGAGAATGGGAAGTGCCTCTATTTACATCTACATGGGCCATAACATCCTGAATGCAGGTATTACATCCATTTATGCTGGTGCTGATGAGCATCAGGAGGGTGGACAAGTCCTCCTCAGTATGTTGCTGGTTGCCTTTGGGGTATGGGATTCATTTGCCTTTAGTTCCATCTAATGGCTATAGAAGCACTCCAAGGGCTGCTGAAAACCTACTGCTATTTCCCCAAACTGCAATGAGCTACATATGCAGGGTCAGCCCCATAGAGCCAGTTCTTGCTTTTTGTATGTGCTCCATAAATTCTATTTGCCTAGCAAAAACACAAGACGTGAATCTTGATTCCTACCTTGTACCTCAGAACTTCAGCATGCCGATGAGCTTGGTGGAAGCCAATCAGCAGTTCAGGACCATAACTGATGAATAATTTCTTCTCTTTCCATCAACCATTCTTGTATTGGCCCCCATGATTCCAAGGCAAACCTGTGTTACCATAGGACCCATGACTGTAGGCTAGCATTCAGTAGGTATTTAAACACCCAGATATTGCAGGAAGTCAGGATACATCAGGGCAGACATTCTGGCAGCAAGAAAGACTTGTGGGAGCCTCCCAGGCAGAGGTGGAAACATTTTGAAAAGTGGAACTCTTTTAGATGACTTCACTGTGATGAAAGATTAATTGCAATATTGATGGTGATGTCCCTGGACACTTATACCTGCTGCTGAGCACCAGGAGTTTAGCAATGGAGCCGAATGTGCCTTAGCTCTCTCTGACTCTCACTGTTGTGTAAGGGCATGATGGTGCAGTCAGGGCCCTCCTTCTTACAAAGAAAAAACTCTTAATGAATTATTGAGGTACACCGAGAAATAAACTCTGCACTCTGGTCCTGTTCTTCCCCTTCCTTTCCCTCCTCAGTGATTGAATAGATGTTAACTTCTACTATTATGTGTCAGACTCAGGACTTAGGCAGACTGCTTTGTTGTTTGGTGCCAACATGTAGGTTCCAACTCATAGTGACCCCATGCACAACAGAATGAAACACTTCCCAGTCCTGCACCATCCCCACGAACTCTGCTATGCTTGAGCCCAGTGCTGCAGCCACTGTGTCAATCCATCTTGTTGAGGGTCTTCCTCTTTTTCACTAACCCTGTGCTTTACCAAGCATGATGACCTTCTCCAGGGACTGATCCCTCCTGGCAACCTGTCCAAATTATGTAAGACATAGTCTCTCCATCCTTGCTTCTAAGGAGCATTCTGGTTGTACTTCTTCCAAAACAGATTTGTTCGTTCTTTGGGCAGTCCATGGTATATTCAATATTCTTTGCCAACACCGCTATTCAAAGGCATTGATTCTTCTTTGGTCTTCCTTATTCATTGTCAGCTTTCGCATGCCTATGAGGCAACTGAAAACACCATGGCTTGGGTCAGGTGCACCTTAGTCTTCAAGGTGACATCTTTGCTTTTCAGCATTTTAAAGAGGTCTTTTGCAGCAGATTTGCCCAACACAATGCATCTTTTGATTTCTTGACTGCTGCTTCCATGGATGTTGATTGTAGATCCAAGTGAAATGAAGTCCTTGACAACTTCAATCTTTTCTCCAATTATCATGATGTTGTTTATTGGTCCAGTTGTGAGGATTTTTGTTTTCTTTATATTGAGGTATAAAACATCATTTCTTTTTGGTACAGTGACACTGTGTCTATTCCTTCCATCTTCTTTTGATGTTTCCTAAGTTGTTCAATATTTTCCCTATAGAATCCTTCACTATTGCAACTCGAGGCTTGAATTTTTTCTTCAGTTCTTTCAGCTTGAGAAATGCAAGCTTGTTATTCCCTTTTGGTTTTCTAACTCCAGGTCTTTACACATTTCGCTATAATACTTTACTTGGTCTTCTTGAGCTGCCCTGTTAAATCTTCTGTTCAGCTCTTTTACTTCATCATTTCTTCCTTTTGCTTTAGCTACTTTACGTTCAAGAATAAGTTTCAGAGTCTCTTCTGACATCCATTTGAGTCTTTTCTTTCTTTCCTGTCTTTTTAATGACCTCTTGCTTTCTTCATGTATGATGTCCTTGAACAACTCATCCGGTCATTAGTGTTCAGTGTAGCAAATCTATTTTTGAAATGGTCTCTAAATACAGGTGGGATATACTCAAGGTCGTATTTTGGCTCTTATGGACTTGCTCTAATTTTCTTCAGTCTCAACTTCAACTTGCATATGAGCAACTGATGGTCTGTTCCACAGTTGGCCCCTGGCCTTGTTCTGACATATTATATTGAGTTTCTCCATTATCTCCTTCCACAGATGTAGTTAATTTGATTCCTGTGTACTTTCATCTGGTGAGGTCTATGTGTATAGTCACTCTTCATGTTGTTGCAAAAACGTATTTGCAATGAAGAAGTCATTGGCATTACAAAATTCTATCAAGTGATCTCTGGTGTCGTTTCTATCACCAAGGGCATATTTTCCAACTACCAATCCTTATTCTTTGTTTCCATCTTTTGCATTCCAAGCACCAGTAGTCATCAATGCATCTTGATTGCATGTTTTATCAATTTCAGACTGCAAAAGTTGGTAAAAATCTTCAATTTCCTCAAGTTTGGCATTAGTGGTTGGTAAGTAAATTTGAGTAATAGTCGTATTAACTGGTCTTCCTTGTAGGCATATGGATATTATCCTATAACTAACACCACTGTACTTCAGGGTTGATCTTGAAATGTTTTCTTTGACGACGTATGCCACGCCATTCCTCTTCAATTTGTCATTGCCGGCATAGTAGACCGTATGACCGTCCAATTCAAATTGGCTAATACCAATCCATTTCAGCTTACTAATGCCTAGGATATCAATCTGTACGCATTCCTCTTCATTTCTGAAGACATCCAATTTTCCTATATTCATACTTTGTACATTTCAATTATTAATGGATGTTTGCAGCTATTTCTTCTCATTTTAAATTGTGCCACCTCAGCAAATGAAGATCCTGAAAGGTTGACTCCATCCATGTCATTAAGGTTGACTTTACTTTGAGGAGGTAGCTCTTCCCCAGTTGTATTTTTAGTGCCTTCCAACCTGGGGGGCGCATCTTCAGGCCCTATATTAGATAATACTCTGATACCAGATAATTCATAAGGTTTTCACTGGCTAATATTTTCAGAAGTAGATCACCAGGTTTTTCATCCTGACTGTCTTAGTCTAGATGCTCTCCTGAAACCTGTCTACCATGGATGACCCTGCTGGTATTTGAAATACCAGTAGCATAGCTTCCAGCATCACAGTAACACACAAGCCACCACAGTACAACAAACTGACAGAGCGGGGGGCAGACTGCTTTACATGATCTCATTTAATCTCCATAATACCCCTATGGCATAGGTATTGTTATTTCCATTTTGCAGATAACAAAACTGAGACTCAGAAAGTTTAAGTAATATGCTCAAGTTAACTCAGCTAGTCTATAACAAAGCCAAGATAATCCAAAAAGGATGACTCTGCCATAGATTACTGAGAGTTCACCATGAAATTGGGTTCCGTCGGGCCTCTGTGGAGCACCTGGTGGTATGTTCAGGGCTATGTGAAATGATGCTTTGGGTAGAGGACATCGCTACTGGCCAGAGAAAGAAATTATCTGAGCTCCTTCTCCAGGATCTCAACTCTTGCAAAATATTCTGTGAAGATAAAAAAGTCTGCAGCCACTATTTTTTCCAACTTATTCAATACTTAATGCATTATTCCTTTTATGTATTGTTGATTCATTCCTCACTACAAAGCTTCATACCTTTCTTTAATCTCTGACTGTTGATTATACTTGATCTAAAGTCACTAGGTATTTTATATGTCTTAACAGAATGTCACCTGTTTGATGGGAATTGTAATGGAAATGTTGGTGATGGTTTAATCATCACACTTGATATAAATCTACTGTCCACATCATGTGCAATCAAAGTCGCTCAATATTTCAATTACTCCATCTTTGGGTAGTCTTCCTAACTTTTGTGATGCATTATCACCAATATGCAAGGACAATTTTTTGGAGAAGAGGTTAAACAGAAAGGAAAGACATGGATTCTGTTACCCAACCCCTGTCCATTTTGACAATAATGAATTTTAAATCAAAAAATTTTTTTAGAAATATGTGTGAATTTCAATCATTTTTCTGTAAAGGAAAAGGATCCTATCTTATGTCTAAAAATGTTTTAATGATGTGGAAAAATTAACCTTAATTATAGAATCTGCCTACACATCAACATAAAATCATTCAGGGGGTTAGTCATACATTCTCATCAAGACACTGCACATAGATTTTTTTCATTTAAATTTAGATGGGATTTTATGGTGCAGTCTGAGGACAACACAAAAATACATCAGAAGAGACATCTAATTTCATCAACTACATCATGCTTGCAAACAGAGAAAAAAAATAACCTGTTTTTATTTTTATTATTCCCTCTGGCACTACCCAAACAAGAAAATAACTGAAATAAATACTTACCATTAGCCACTGGAATAAATCATGATTCATTCTGACAGATACCTCAATAGTGCATACACTTGTGACAGTAACAATGGCCAACATTTATTGAGTACACTTTTAGAGGAGTTTGACATGGGTTTTCATTTGATTACCACAACTTTCTTACAAGAAAGGCACAATTATTATCCCTGTTTTATAGATGAGGATATGGAGGCACAGCAGGAGTAAGTGGTTGAGCCAATGAGTTTGTCCAGTCCAGTTCAACTCAATTAGTTGTACTGCCCACCTCCTCTGTGCTCACAGGGACCCTGGAAGTCTGATGGTAGAGCCTTGCTAAAAAAAATTATGCTCTGCTGCTTATCTATGATAGACATGATAATAATAACAAATGAATATGTCTTTCTATCAATCAAGCCTAGTGCATACTACATGTCCAAACCTTTCTTTCTGTACCCATCCAAAGAAGTCTATTTTTATACTTGAACATGAAACCCCCATTCTGAACGAGCTGTCCCACAAGGAGCAGGTTCAATCAGGTCTCTCTCTTTGATTTTTCCTGCCTCAAGTGCACCCTCCTCGCCATTCCCTCCCCACTCTTCTCTTTTATCCTTAAACTACTCACCCTAAGCCCTCCAGTCCACATGTGTCTCTACTCCTCTATCTGTTGTGCATGGGGACACTATGAGTTGGGGGCTGACTCTACAGTAGCTAACAACAACAACTCCATCCAGGTTATATAGATGAGCCTGAAAGACTTTATAACTTTGGTAAAACAGCCGCTTCCAAATCCTTCCCCAGGGCCACGGTCAGTCTGCTTTATGAACTCCAGACTATGGAGGGCTCCCTACTGCTTTTCTCTTGCCAGGATAGAATTGAAAAGTGAACATTATTAAAAAAAAAGTCTTACATACCAGTCAAGGCTGGCTATTCCTGTGGAAAACCCACTCAAGGCTTCCAAAGCCTTCATCCATTCTTTGGTTCTATCCTATATATTGTAGATGAGGGGCCTCTCCTCTGCTAGATTATATACACATTTATGATACCAGGCCTGATAGACCTTTGCATTTTTCCATTCCCTTTCTGACCTTCTTGTCTATTTCACCAATCTCTGCCCATTACTGTCCATTCATCTTGTGGTAAATATGAAGTTCGAGGGGAAGTAAAGATCCTTCCCTGACTCCCTAAGCAGGGTTGAGAGATGGGCCAACTTTTTGATTTAGTCATAGTGTGTTCTGTGTAGTAACACACATCTACTCAATAAAATAAAGAATGGGCAAAATGTCTCCAGGTCTCTTGTTCCTAGTATAAAACTAAACATAGAGTAGGTGTTCAACAGCACAAACTGAATTAAGTTGAACTGAACAGACTCATTGAATGCTATATTTCTGCATCTGAAACTCCATTTGGAGAGCAAGAGGATGCAAATATGCTCCCCCCGCATCAACTCTCCACACCATCCATAGCCTGAAAACCACAATTAATAAATGTGCTGCATTAGAAAGCAAAAATGGCTTCCACCCTCCTGCTTTGATTTGTGTGTTTAACCGCACTTCTCTTTAGAGCTGTATGAAACCCTTTGGTCAATTAAAAACAAAGAGTAATAGCCAAAAATTAGTTAATTTATTAAGTGTTGTGTTTTTCATTTTGCATCCCATCCTCCAGTCATGGTTCCCATTCAGCCTCTCTCACCTCTGTGAGTGTTGCCCCTCCAGGTATCTGAGGCTACTGGCCCTTCAGAGCCTCCCTCCTTCATGATGAGACTTGGAGTTGGAAGGGCTCCCTCCTTGTTCTGCTATCAAAGTAAGCCTATTCCCTGATGGGTGACAATGTCTTTTCCCCTCTCATGAAGAATAAAGTCTTACCAAGTATCTTAGTTATCTATTGCTGCTATAACAGAAACACCACAAGTGTGTGGCTTTAACAAACAGAAATTTATCTTCTCACAATTTAGAAGGCTAAAAGTCCGAATTCAGGTCGTCGGCTCTAGGGGAAGTCTTTTTCTCTCTGGAGAGTCTTGGGGAAGCTCCTTGTCTTTTCAGCTTCCGCTTCCTGGTCCCTTGGAGATCTCCATGTGTCTTGGCATCTTTCTTACCCCCTCTCTCCTCTGCTCCCTTGTTTAATCTCTTTTATATATCAAAAGAAATTGACTCAAAATACACCCCACACTAATCTGCCTCATTCACAGAACAAAGAGCCGATTTTCAAATGGGATTATAGCCACAGGCTATAGGATTTACAACACGTTTTTGGGGAACATAATTCAACCCATAACACCAGAGGAAAATGCCCGTTACCACCAATAAAATCTTTGTGGGTAACTTTTTAAAAATGATATCTTCAAACATAAACAGCGAGAGTAGTGCTGAGTATAATTAATTTTCATATGCTCATCATCCAGGTTTTGACAACTGTTACTCATTTTCCATATTCGTATCTATTTTTAAATTATTTTCAAGTAAATTACAGACATTAAGACATTTTACCTCTAAAGGATCCATCTCTAAAAAAAATAATCTGGGTAGTGGCCAAATCTTAAAACCAGGGTTCCTATGTAATCCTTAAGAACATTTTATAGCAAGAAAGTAGAAATGCTTATTGTTGTTGTTGTTAGCTGCCATCCAGTTGGCCCCAGACTCAGGGCAACACCATGCACAACAGAATGACATGCTATGCAAGGTTTTCATTGGCTAGTTGTCAGAAGGAGATCTCTAGGCGTTTCTTCTTAGTCTGTCTCAGTCTGGAAGCTCTGCTGAAACTTGTTCACCATCATAGCAACGCGCAAGTTTCTAATGACAGACAGGTAGTGGCTGTGCATAAGATGCATTGGTGGGAATGTCATCTAATTCTCACACAGTACTTTCCCCGACAATCCAAAAAATATCTTTTACAGCTGGGTCATATACACATGATTTAATCAGGGACAATGGTGGTGCAGTGATTAAGTGCTCAGCTGGTAACCCAAAGGTCAGCAGTTCAAATTCACCAGCTGCTTGTCAGGAAAAAGATGTGGCAGTCTGCTTCCATAAAGATTACAGCCTTGGAAACCCTATGGGACAGTTCTATTCTGTCCTTTAGGGTCACTATGAGTTGGAATTGACTTGATGGCAGTGGGTTTGCTTTTTTTTTTTGGTATGCATTGTTATCAGTGGTTATGAATGCTTTAATTTAGAGCAGTCTCCACCTGAACAACTCCCCCACTCCATCATATGTCACTGCCCTGTAGAAAAGAATGCTCAGTCGTCCTGCAGAATTTCTACCTTCTGGATTTGCCTAGTTTCCTCCTGGTTTCCATTAACTTGATACTCTATGCCCTGTATTTCCTATGAACTGGAAGTCAGAAGTCAATGCTTGATTAAATTCAGCTTGAACATTCTTGGCACTACTTAAACAGATAATGCTGGGCACTTCCTATTGCACCACAGGATGTCTGTTTGTCCTGTTAGTGACAGAGAGGTTGGTAACTGCGTGAGGTGCTGATAGTCAGATCTGGCCATATGAAGTTTCTCCCCTTTGCAACCAGTAAGTGGTCTGTGGGGTGATGTTTTAGCACCATGTGAATACCCTGACCGAAACAATCCAATTGTTTTAATAGCTGTTCATGACATTTGCCTCAATCAGTTATTTTCATAAAGGCTTCTGGGTTTTACATGCAAGGAAATGGGTGGCAGACAGAGTAGACAGGCAGTGTGTAGGCTGGGCCCACTTGCCCACCTCTTGCTCCCTGGTCCACAGAAGCCCTGTAACCGGAGAGTACTTCAGCGCCTGGAAGGAGAGAACATGCCTCTCTTTGGTCCTACAAGCTCCCTCAGAAGTAGGCTGGTCTGCTGAAAACTGAAGGCAGGGAGCAGGCCTGAGTTACAAGGTGCCTCTTAATACAGCTGGGTGAAGATGATTATTTTCCTTTCATCTCCAGGCCTCATGAATTATTTATCTGTTATTAGATTCAACTGAATGAGATTTCAAAGGCAATGAAAACTGTGAAGTTCAAATGAACTCAAATAACCACCGCTATAAGCTCCAGTGGCCCTGACTCTCAGCCCACTTGCCTGAAGGGCCCCAAAGAGAGCTCCCTGGGCCTGCATCTGCAAAGTCATGGGCACAGGCAGCCACTGAGGAACATCTCCCACCAAGCCACTGACTGGCCTGCCCTGTGGAGTTTTCCTCAGGCTTCCTGTCTCCAGGCCTGAAGTGCCCACAAGAGACAGAGTGCACATGGTGTCCTCCTCACTGGCCGCCAAAGGTGCCATGAGTGCCCCCCTCCCAGCCCCAATTTGTTTTAAAGATGAGAGCCATACCCAGCACGCCCTGATAAGGGAACCCAGTGTCCACGCCCTACTGACAGACTTGCCTCCCCAGCTCACACACGCCCTACCTCACACCCACAGGCATCCTGCATGGCCCCATGTTGTGTCCCCTGCCACTCCAGGTGCCTTTCCACTTCAGGGACATGGCACCAGCTCCTGCCTCTGCCTCGGAGGCTCCTTGGCAGTTTGGTTTCTGTTCCACCTTTGGTCCCAGCTCAGATACCACTTTCTCAGACACCTTTCTGACCTCCTCACCGAGGGGTTCCCACTGCCCAGTCATCACTCTTCATGTGTCTCCTGTCCATCTCCTACAAAGTGATAGTCTTGTGATTATTACTCCTTTCTAATTTCTCTACTATCTCCTACCTGCACTAGAACACAAGCTCAAGGAATGGCTACTGGACCTCCAGCACCTAGCCCAGCACTGGAGACAGGCCAGGATCGTTAATAGTTCTGTTGAATGAAAAATACAAGGCAAGGGCTCTATAGTGTATGATGTGTTATGTTAGTGGCTACAAGGGTATCATATAGGACTTGATCCAGAGCAGGAATTCATGATTCCCGTTACGAGGCAGAGGTGGACTCATGGATGAGCTACTTGCCAGGCCTCAACTCCAGCGTTTCTGTTTCTGAATCTTAGCCTCATGCTCCTTCCTCCTCACCACTCCAACTCTCCTTTCATTACATTTCAGACTTTAAATTTTAATAATTTTTCTGTTCTCTGTACTATTACTTAGTATTTTCTTTGAAATCAATATCATATAGATGCATTGCTTAGATTGAGAAAAAAGAAAAAGAAATATCCTTGAAATGTTGGAATATGATTATATACATATGGATATATGTAAACACATTATTATAGTTATATTTATTTAAAGTATATAACCTGTATATAATATGAAAATATATATGTAATGTATGAAATTACTCTAGTTATATTTTTCTAGTATATATTAAAATAAATCTGTAATATTAAAATGCAAAAATGTTGACCTATGTACTCCTCCCTCTCCACCCCTGAACACCTTGAGAACGGGCAGTGGTGGGTATAACCACCTTTAAAGTTGACACAGTTTTCAGTGAAGCCAGAGTTTCCTAAGAGCTGCCACTTCCAGGCAGCCCTCTCAAGTAGAGGCTGTTCACTTGGCCCAGGACTCCATAAATCCCCACCTGTGGATCCATTCAGCCATCTTTCTTTGCTGCTATGCTTATACCAATGGGCACTGCTGGATGAAATCCCACAGCAAGGTGGACTGCTGCATCTGGACATACTTTGTTTCTATGGCAGCCAGATTCTGAGCATCACTTGATAGCAGTGCGTCCTTTGTAAGTGTCTCGTTCAGTAGTTCTTCCCATCTTCTACCACTTTCTTCACAACCCCTATTCCATCATTCCCCTCAGAAAGTGGTTTTGTTTTGCCTCTCACAACACCAACATACCCTTTTGCCCTCCATTTTTAATGGATTCCTTCCCAACCCTGAATGAGATGTTTCTCTTTGGCTCTAAGGATAAGACCTCTGTCACTGCTCTTGTCACTCAGACCTTTGTCTATCAATCATCTTCTTTATCCTGGACCTGTAACCTCTCCCTCTCCTCAGACTCCCTCCTCTCAGTTTCTAGAATGCTCAAATGTCTCCCATCTTCAAAGAGGTTTGCCTATGAAGAGAAGGAAGAGAAGCTCGAAGATACAGAAGAAGATATATTTTTAAAATATTTTAGAAACTCTACATATGTTCATTTCCTGATCTATCTTTAGTCCACTGTAATTTTGTCTATTCCCCATCATGTTACTGAAACTGCTCTAGCTAAGATCACCAATGACATTTTACTTGCTAAATCCAAAACTCTTTGTCTCTTGTCTTACTTGGCTTCTGTGCACCACTTGACACATTTTTCTCTCCTTGGTTATCAGTTTCAGCTTTCTCCTTTCATTTTAGACTGATTCTCAGTCTCCAGTGAAAGGTCTTCCTTTGCCAGAGCTTAAGGCAGTGCTTCTCATCCTTGGCAGAGCATCCCCACCATGTAGGAGATCTTGGAAAATACAAATGCTAGAGTTCCGACTCTGGAGATTTCAACCTAGTGGATCTGGGTTTTAGACTGATTCTCAGTCTCCAGTGAAAGGTCTTCCTTTGCCAGAGCCTTAAGCCAGTTCTTCTCTTCCTTGGCAAAGCATCCCCATCATGTAGATCTTAGAAAATACAAATGCTGGAGTTCCGACTCTGGAGATTTCAACCTAGTGGATTTGGGTTGAAATCAGGGATCTGATTTCAGAGATTTTGAGGCATCACCACATTTGAGAATGAGTTAATTAACTACTGGCGTTCCTAATTGTTCTGACCTCTTCTGACTCCACCTGTTCTTTTGTAGTAAGTATGCCTTGTGCATGGCTTCTACCACTATATATAAACAAATAATTCCCAAAACTAACTCTCTAGCCCAGACTTTTCTCATGAATTTCAAGCTGGTTCTGCAACTGCTTAAGAGAAATCTCCACTTAGACGTTCCACAGACTTCCCAAACATAAAATAGCTGCACCACATGCCCAGGCCTTTATGTCTTTGTCCTGGCTATCTCATCTACCAGGCAGGGAATAACTAGCCATACCCAGTGAACTTCTACTTCTGGTTAAATCTCTCTTTCTGTGAAGTCTTATCTGACCCTAATGCCAGCACTGTATCTTAAAAGCAAAACTGCAAAACAGAGGATTGTTGAGATGTTAGTGTCCACTATGGGACTTGTGTTCCTTGTGATCAGGGACTATATATGTTCATTTATTATTCTCAGCATTTAGCAACTGTCTGGCACATAGTCCTTACATGGTGTTGAATAAGGGCAGAACATTCATTCTTTTGTTCTATAATTACTGATGTTAGTTAATAGCAGTTCCGGGACAACAGCTGAATAAACGTGTAAACATTGTGAGGCAGTTGTAACTATAGCATAGTGGTTACAACGACAGGCTGTGGAACCAGAAACTGCCTGAGTTTGCATCCTGACTTCAGCTCTTATGAGTGACCCAGACATTATCTTAATCGCTCTGGGTCTCAGTTTCCTCAAAGGCTAAATGGGCATAATAATAGTACTTACCTCACAGATTCAATGTGAGGATTAAATGAATTAAGGTATGCAAACCACTTAGAATATTGCTTGGCACATAATAGGCACTCAATAAATATTAGTTAAAAAATACTCTAACTCAGTAATTCCTAAATGAAATGCCAAGTCACCTGCATATTAACCCATGGAGAAGATTAAGGATCACATTATTTCAATTTAACTTCTATAAAATATTTTTTAATAATATTTTATTGTGTTTTCAGTGAAGTTTTACACGGCAGTTTAGGTTTCCATTCAACAATTTCTACACAAATTGTTCAGTGACATTGGTTACATTTTTCTCAACACATTGAGCATTCACATTATTTTCGTTCTAGTTGTTCCATTTCCATTAATCTCAGCCCCCTTATATTATCATCTTTGTTTCTCTGCCCCCTTATATTCTCATCTTTGTTTTAAATAATTGTTGACTGTTTGGGCTCATATAAGTGATTCTTTTTAAAAAGGAACACAGTACTTGGGGGTGATGTTCATTATTTTGTGAGCCAATCTGTTATTTCGCCACAAGGTAACCTCAGGGGTTAGTTTCGAGTCAAGGTTTGCAGAGTATCTCAGGGAGTCCTCCAGTGTCAACGCGTCCAGTAGGTCTGGTTTTTTTTTTTTTTTTAATTTATCTTTTATAAAACCTTAAAAGAAAAATTAATCTATTTAATTTTCATCAATTCTGGAGCTAGAATCAATCTGCAACACTGACTGAACTGCTTCCATCCATCCACTTTTCTTCCTCTTCACTCCCACCACCTTAGACAAAGCCACTATCACCTCTCACCGGAACTACTTCAGCAACATTCTCACTGGCCTGTTGCTCCCACACTTCCCCTAGGTGACTGGAAACACAAGCGGTATGATTAAAAGACAAAGAAACAAAAAACAGATTGTGCTACCTCTCTTCTTAAAACTCTTCAGTAACTCCATTGGTGAAGCTTGCTAGCCAACAAGATCCTGTGTGATCTGGTCTCTGCCAAGCCCTCACTATCATCTCTTACTCTACCCCTAACTCACTAGATTCTAGTCACACTAGTCTTCCTATACTTTTTTAACACACTGGGCTCTTCCCCATTTCTGGGCTTTCATCTACACTGCCTGCTGACCTGGGACATTCTTTCTCCTACTCTTTGCCTGTCAAATTTTACGTTGTCTTTTGGGTGCTACCTGAAATGTCCTCTACTCAGTGAGTATTTTCCTGATGACACAGTCTAAATGACATTCCACCCCCCATTATTCTCTTTTTTTAGCACTATTTTTTTTTAAGGCAATTATTGCAGTTTAACATGTATGTTTAACTGTTTGCTTGCCTGACCCTTTCACCAGAATGTAGTCCCCATCTGCTCTGCTCATTCCTGAAAACTGCATGTCTAGCATCGTGTTCAATGAATAAACACCAAGGGCAGTGTACCTACCAGACCTGTATTCATGGCTGGGGACACAGAGATAATAGCCTCAGTCTTTGTTTCTATTCTAAAGGAACCGAACCCCTAGTAGGGAAGACAGACAGACAGACACACAAACATAATTTTTTTTTAAATAAAAGTTTTTTTTTTTAATTTAAATTTACTCCATTCTTTTATTTGTTTCTTACTGTCACACACAGGTTTAAATCCCAAATGTTAAGACAAACTAATTTTAAACTTCCAAAAATGACGAATTGAAGCACTATTTAGCTCGAAGCCACAACAAAATCTGCCTGTTCCAAATCTTTCATTTAGAGATAGGATTTTCTCCCCTATTATTCTCTATACCAAAGGCCTTCAGCTGGCACCCTCTAGCATAAATAAGTGGAACAAAATACAAATTTCTCTAACTACTATTTGGTAAAAAAAATATTGTACTTTAGATGAAGGTTTACAGAAGAAACACTTTCTCATTAAACAGTTAGTACACATACTGTTTTATGACAATGGTTAACAACCCCACGACACGTCAACACTGTCCCTTCTCAACCTTGGCTTCCCTATTACCAGGTTTTGTCCCCTCCTGCCTTCTAGTCCTTGTCCCTGGACTGTTGTGCTCCATTAGTCTCATTTTGAGAAACAATTTTAATTGGAGCAAAGGAGGAAGTAAGTCACTGAGCCTCGGGAACTCAAAGCTTTCTGAAAGAAGTTATCCCTGAGTAAGTGTTAAAAGGATATGTAGGCATGTACAAAGATAGTCTTTTCTCTCATCTTCATGGGGCTTCAAAACTGGAATGTCCAAAGGCCCAGATTCTGTGAAGGCATACATTCAGGGAGTTTATGCAAGTTGGTAGGTTGCAGCTGGACCTTAGAGTGCATGTGGGAAAGACAGAATTGGAAAGTGAGTTGGAGCACATACTAAAGAGCCTGTTGCATTGTGCTTCAAAATGTGGACTTATACTGAAGACTTAGCTATTTAAAACTATGAGTTTAGAGAACCTCAAGGTGGCATGTGGTGGGGTGTTTGCTGGGGAGCTAAGAAGAGTGCTATTTCATGAAAAGCTAAACGCTGCTCATAGCCAAGCCTCTGGTCCCCCAGAATCAGAGGTCGAGCTCAGCAACAAATCGATCAGGATTGGGAACCCCAGAGTTAGATGCTCTTTTGATTGTCCTTTTATGAATGTACTTTTTATTTTGGACTTTTTAAAAAATATATATTTAGTACTTTTTTTTTTCTTATTGCACTTTAGATGAAGGTTTACAGAACAAACTAGCTTCTCATTAAACAATCAGTACCCATATTGTTTTGTGACATTGGTTACCAACCCCATGACATGTCAACATTCTCCTCTTCTCAACCTTGGATTTCCTATTATCAGCTTTCCTGTCCCTTCCTGCCTTCTAATCCTTGCCCCTGGGCTGGTGTGTCTCTTTGGTCTTGTTTTGTTTTATGGGCCTGTCTAATCTTTGGCTGAAGGGTGAACCCTGGAAGTGACTTCATTACTAAGCTAAAACAGTGTCTACCGGCCATACTCTCGGTGTTTCTCCAGTACCTGTCAGGCCAGTAAGTCTGGTCTTTTTCTGTGACTTAGAATTTTGTTCTACATTTTTCTCCAGCTCTGTCTGGGACCCTCTATTATGATCCTTGTCAAAGCAGTCAGTGGTGGTAGCCAGGTGCCATCTAGTTGTGCTGGACTCAGTCTGTAGTAGTTGTGGTCCATTAGACCTTTGAACTAATCTTTCCCTTCTGTCTTTAGTTTTCTTCATTCTCCCTTGGTCCCGAAGGGGTGAGACCAGCAGAGTATCTTAGATGGCTGCTCACAAGCTTTTAAGACCCCAGATGCTACTCATCAAAGTAGAATGTAGAACACTTTCTTTATAAACTATGTTATGCCAACTGAGCTAGATGTTCCTCGAGATCATGGCCCCTATAGCCCTCAGCCCAGTAATTCGGTCCCTCAGGGAGTTTGGATGTGTCTATGGAGCTTCCATGACCTAGCCTTGGACAAGTTGTGCTGGCTTCCCCAGTATTGTGTACTGTCTTACCCTTCACCAAACTTGGATTTTTTTTAGCCATAGCTTTTCTTGCCAATGACTTCACCAAATGATGGAGAAACAATATAGCATCACTCCTTCCCTTGACCCTCCCACTTGCTTTCTTTGGCACAAAGCCTCCTGACATCTTGGATTGTCTGTCAGAGAGAGGCAGGATGTAATGGAATTTTATTTTTCTTTGAATATTTATCCCTATCCTTGGTGTTATTGTTTTAATGAATTGTTTATATATTAGGAATATGATATATAGAAGCAGAGAAATGTTGAGCATGGGTCCAGAGGTGTCTGAAAGCAAAAGTATCCTAGGAGAGTCCCAAATATGTTCCCACATCCATGCCCCCAGATAAATTCATGGTATCAGACTGTTTAGAGAAGTTACAGGAGCATTAAAATATGAATATTGTGCCTTCTTAATCATCAGAACACATTCTATGTTGTTACTAAAGCAAGCTCTACTGTGGGCATTGCACCTGACTTTGACAAAGTGTTGAAGGAAGAGCTCATTAGTCCTCCCCAGCCATATATCTTACATGTCTAATTTTCTAGCCACTGACAAATGATCTTCATAAAATATGACTAAATTATCCAGGAAGCAAAATTTCTCAAGGTCTGGCTGAAAAAATAACAGGCAAGCATGACCACTTAGCCTCCCTGCCAGGTGCATTTCCTAGTGATTATCCATCAGCTGCAAGTGACGCATCTCCAAGCTGAGGAGGTGACACCACGCAGGAGAATGTGATTCCAGGAAGGCAGGCAGTATGTGATCAGTGAACACATGTAGGCTGGCAGGGAGCCTGGGGAGTGGAGGTTTTGCAAATCCAAGAAAGGAGTGCAAGATGTTTAATCCCCTGACATTACAGATGATGGTTTTCCTCAGGTCCTCACTTAGAGGAACGCCAATATCTGAACTTACTGAAGTATTTTCTTCCCACAGGAAAATCCCGGTATTTTAGGGAAATTTAATACCATTAGTATATACGTCTTAGTATTATTGGTATTACCAAACCTGGTGCCATCGAGTTGATTCTGACTCATAACAACCCTATAGGACAGAGTAGAACTGCTCCATAGGGTTTCCAAGGAGCAGCTTGGTGGATCTGAACTGTTGACCTTTTGGTTAGCAGCTGAGCTCTTAACCACTGTACCACCAGGGCTCCAGTATTATTATTAGGTATAGTTAACATAATGGAGTTGTTTTTTATTTTGGCGGTGGTCCAGACTGTAGAAGGGATTAGAATAAGGAAGGGGGTTTGTTGAGCTGATTGTGGCCTCTCAGACTCAACTCTACTGGGAGACATTCACCTGTAGCTAAGTAGGGTGGATCCACTACCCTCTTTGTAATTCTCACTCACCATCCCAACACATGCTGTGATCACGTGACATTTTAGGGACAGAGATGAAAACTCTGCCTAGGGAACTCAGGCTTACCAGGGCTAAAGCACCAAATTGATCCTTGGGGCTATAGCCTCTTTAATTCTGAAAGGGTGGATCCCCCATCCTCTCCACAGTACATATCATTTATTCTCTTATAATCCTACTGCATGCTGATCTAAACATGACACCAATTTTTCCCTTATGGAAATTCTGGGGATGGCTTGGAACTGTATGAATTTAGAAACATATCATGCTTATGTGTAAACAGAAAGGAACATCAGTGATTAAAACATTATGAAAAAGGAAATAGAAGGAAGATAAAAGGATCCAGGGTTATTTGCCATGGAATAGAAAAAGAGGAGGTGCTATGGTTATTCACTTATTTATTCTTTTGTTTTTGTTTTTTGATAAATATCAATGTGCAGAGATTCATGTTTTGTCCTAAGATACTAAAATATATAAAACATTTTCACCTTCAAGTTGTCAAGAGTCCATTTGAGTGCAATAAAAACATATACATGTAGAAAAATTAAGTTATAATGAAATAAGCAAAACCCATTGCCCTCAAGTCGATTCCAACTTGCAGTGACCCTATAGGACTGAGTAGAACTGCCCCATAGGGTTGGCAAGGCTGTAATCTTTATGGAAGCAGACTGCACATCTTCCTCTCATGGAGCCACTGGTGGGTTTGAACCGGCAACCTTTCAGTTAGCAGCCAAGCTCTCAAGAACTTTGCCACCAAAAACCTGCTGCCATCGAATCAATTCTGACTCATAGTGACCCAGCAGGACAGAGTAAACTGCCTATAAGGTTTTCAAGGAGGTATTGGTGGATTCAAACTGCTGACTTTTTGGTTAGCAGCAGAGCTCTTAGCCACTGCACTCCCAGGGCTTCACTTCGCCACCCACCCACTGCCGTTGAGTCGATTCTGACTCAGAGTGACCCCACAGGGTTTCCAAGGTTGTAAATCTTTACGGAAGCAGACTGCCACATCTTTCTCCTGCAGAGCCACTAGTGGTTTCCAACTGCTGACCTTTTGGTTAGCAGTAGAATGCTTTAACCACCATACCACCAGGGGTCCTGAAATAGGCAAAGCTGTGAATCAGTGGGTGGTTCCAACAGAATCCAAGGCAGGTGCAAGGGCGGGGCCTCCCAGGGCAGCTGGCAGAGTCTGCAAAGCTTCATGGAAACCACACAACTTGTGCCAGGTCCTAAAGCTTTGTAGCATCTGATTACTGGCAACCTGGGCCTGTGAGGATGGCTTTGTCTTTGTAGTCCTAGTGCCCAGAAAATATGGAGGACATAGGAAAGATAAAGTAAATGTTTACTGAATGAATAAATAGTGTCATAGGAACAAAAAGTATTAAAATTCTTTACAAAGCTCCTAGACAATGTCCTAAATCTAAAGGAATTTTTTGACCTCACATTTCTTGTCTTTGTTACATCGCTAAACATTGTGGACCACTCTCTCATCTGATATGCTTTTAACATTTTGCTTTTACACTTCCCCTTGTAAATATCTTACTTTGTTTAACTCTGTCACTTATTTGAGATTATATGTGCGTGTGCTGAAGGAAAGAAAAAGGAAGGAAGGGAGAAAGGGAAATAGGAGGAAGGAGGGAGAGAAAGAGGTAGGAAGGGTGGAAAGAGAGAAGAAAACAGAATGAAATCACAAATACTTACTGAGCTCTAGCTCAGTGTTGGAGCCCTGGTGGCACAGTGGTTAAAAGCGCAGCTGCTAACCAAAAGGCCAGCAGTTCAATCCACCAGCTGCTAGTTGGAAACCATATGGGGCAGTTCTACTCTGTCCTATAGGGTCGCTATGAGTTGGAATCAACTCAACGGCAACAGGTTTGGTTTTTGGTTTAGCTCAGTGTTACTACAGTAAATAAGACAGGTTAATTATCTTTGGGACGTTTTTGAACCATACAGAGACTGCACAGACAATTCTAAATACAGTGTTATATGCTATGATAGAAATAAGCATAGGTTGCCATTAAAGCACACAGGATGGGCAATTGCCCAAATTTGAAATACCCTAGGAAAATCTCCATAACACACCATCTGAGCTAAGAACTGAAGGATGAGCAGGGTGCATGTGTGGTGGCATGCATTATAACCAACTGGAATACAGTTAGACATGCTGCAGAAAGTAGGAATAAAGCGCTGTAAATCACAGAGAAGAGGAGAATACATTCTTGGGCCCTGATGGGAGGCAGGGCAAGGTAATAGGCCAGGGCAGGTTTCATTATAAAGATTATTTGTCTTGAAGACCCAGCAGGTTTTTTTAGGTCTATCAGTAGTGGAGATACAGGGGTAAACCCATTTCAGGTAAAGCAGATAATTATAGGCAAAGAAACAAAGGCATTGGATGATATATTCTGTATGGAAATTCTATTGAGTAGACTCTTGAATTGACTGCTCGTGTAGTTAGTGATGAGGCTGGAAAGGTAGGCTGGGGCCAGACAAAGAATGATCAGGAAAGCCATTTTATGATCATTACAGAGTTTATTCTGTCTACACGGAGGAACCACTGGACGTGCTACAACTGCAGCTCCGTGGACAGGGCTGGAGGAGAGACAGCTGTGAAGGGAAGGAAGAGCGCAAGGGCATCTGAGAGCCCTGCACAACAGGTCAGGGTGGAAGGGGCCCTAGTACCTGAGAAGAACGTGGTACCATTAACTGAGACAGGGAACAAAGCAGGGACATTGGGAGAGTCTGCGTGAATAATGAAGAAAGAGAGGCAGTCCCTTTAAAAAGCTTGTTACATAAGGCAGAGAGGGAAATAAATTTGCGATTCAGAAACCAGGCAGTAGGTGAGGATATAAGAATCAGAAATAGCAAAAGCCAGATAAGCAGACTGCCATAAAAGGTATGTACTGACATTGTTCTGCAGAGTTATTTACCGTGGAGCTGTTCAGTGAGCCTTCTAAGGGACTTTCCTGGATTCTAGGAGTTTAGAAAAAAATGGCATCTGTGATGAAAAAACCCATTCTTTCTCTGAAAATTTCCTTCCCTCTAGTCTAGGCTAATTCAGTGTGCATCCTTCCGCTGCACTCCAATGCATTTATTTGAATATCCAGTCGCTTCTCAAAACTAGCTCCTTTGTCTTCTACCTCAAGCCTGCTCCTCCCAGCTTCCCTTTCTCCAAAAATGGCCAATTCCCTATTTCCAGGGGCTCAGCCAAAAATGTACGGTCATCTTTGATTCTTCTCTCTCCTGATAGCCCATATCTAGCCTATCAGCACATCTTGGTACATCTACTCTCAAAACTTTTAAATCAGATCCAGACTCTGATCATTCTCAATCCTTCCACTGCTGCCACTCTGGCCTATGCCCCTCCACTGCCTAGATTACTGCAGTAGCCTCCTACCCAGTCATCCCTTCTCGCAGAGTCCCTAGGGGATCTTGCTAAAAGATCACGTTACCCTTCTCTTCAAGTCTGCCAGCAGCTGCCCCACTCGTTTTGGTTCAAGCCAAAGTCCTTAAATACTGGCTGATAAAATACCCCAGGATCAGGTTCCTCCTTGTGCCCCTGACCTCCTCCAGCCACAGTGGCCTCCTTGATGTTTGGTGTACAAACCAGCCCCATTTGCCCTGAGGCCTTTGCACTAACTCTTCTCTGCACTTTGGTCACCTGGCCCACGAGCACTCCCTTGCCTCATTTGGCTATGTGTGCAAATGTCAGCTTCCCAGTGTGACTTCTTTGATCACACTTTTTATAATTTTAAGCCAAAGCCCTCTACATTCATTCCCTGCTCAATTTTTTTCCTTAGAACTTGTCACCATCTATTATACAGTATTTTTTATAATTTATATAATTTTTATAAATTATATAATTTTTTTAATTTTATAAATTATATAATTTTTTATAATTTTGTATAATTTATTTTATTGTGTGTGTTTTTTCCTTCTGTCTCCTGCCATTAGAATATAAGCTCAAAGGAGGCTGGGCTTTTGGTCCTTTTTGTTCACTGCTGTATTCACAATAATTAAAACAGTGCCTAGCACCTGGCATGAAGTTGGCACTTACTGAATGAATGATTATGAACATCTCAATTTTACTTCTACTATAAATTGATAGGATGGTAATTCCACACGAAGGCAGGCAATGGAAGTAGATTATCTCCTAGTCTCCTCTGAGTCAAATGAGCCGTTGTCCTTAAATGAAGCAAACCTCTCATCTTATTTCACTCAATTAACATTTTTACTCTGTGCAAACTCTGTGTTTGTGTTCTGCCTTCTTTCTAAAAATCATCAATCATTGAACCGTACCAGTATTATTAGACCAAGTACTGACGGGATTGTTTGCAAAACAAGTCTAAAGGCTGTTTACTGTTTCTGCCTGCGCACTGAGCTTGGCTGGCGTGATTTACTTCTAGAGTGGAAGAGTTTTATGGGGCAAGAATGGGCTTAGACTCTTGTTTTATTTATACAGATGTTTAGAAGTAGACATTTACTCATACAAGTATCAATATCCACTCACTGCAAGGGGAGGTTAAGGAACGATCTATCACTGTGAAATGAAGCAGCAATAATGGTGGCTCCATGACAAAGGCATCCTTCTTCTCCTTGTGTTGGCAGGTGAACTACCACCACCTCCTAAAGAGGGAGAGCAACTCAATCTGCGGAGGGCTGGGCCTACCCCTCTGGAGCTAAGTGCTCTAGGCAAGAGGCAGGAGGCCCCCACAAGATCTCTCCACAACACAAGGCTTTTGTCTATACATGGAGTCCTGGGGTGGGGCAAATGGTTAATGGGCTCAGCTGCTAACAGAAAGTTTGACAGTTCCAGTCCACCCAGAGGTGGCTTGGAAGAAAGGCCTGGCAATCTCCTTCTGAAAAATCAGCCACTGAAAACTCTATGGAGCATAGTTCTACTCTGACACAAACAGGGTTGCCATGAATCAGGGTCTACTGGATTCAACTGGTTGGTTGTCTATATGTACATCTCAAAGATCCTCAAATAACACTTCTAAGGAACAGAGACACCGGCGCCTCTAATTACCTGCCTAAACTTGCATCCAAATTGAAATTTTGTAGTGATTTAAAAAATATGACCACAAATTCTTTTATGCTTTTCCCTTGAACAGGTGGAGCACTGGTATTGGCTGGACTTTGTGGCTTGCTTCTAATGAATAAAGTGGAGGAGACAGAGTGCAATTTTGGAGATTAGATCATAAAAAGGCACTTTGACTTTCACAGGTGCCCTGGCAGTACAGTGGTTAAAGCACATAAGATGCATTGCTGGTTATGTCATCTAATTATCACATAATACTTTCCCCAATTATTCAAACAATGTCTTTCAGAGCTGGGTTGTACAGACAAGATTTGATCAGGGCCCATGGCGGTGAAGTGATTAAGCACTCGGTGGCTAACCCAAAGGTCAGCAGTTCGAACCCACCAGCTACTCCTCGGGAGAAAGATGTGGCAGTCTGCATCCCTAAAGATCACAGCCTTGGAATCCATATGGGGCAGTTCTGCTATGTCCTATAGGGTCACTATGAGTCATAATAAACTCATTGGCAGCAGGTTTGGAGTTTATTTTTTGTTTGTTTGTTTTGGTGATTTTCATCTTGGTTGTTTCTCTCTCTCCATGCCTCTCTTTCTCTCTCTCTCCCCACATCCCTCTCCTTCTCTCTCCTCACCTCTCTCCTTATCTCTCTCTCCCCACCTCCCTCTCCTTCTCTCTCCCCACCTCTCTCCTTATCTCTCTCTTCCCACCTCCCTCTCCTTCTCTCTCCTCACCTCTCTCCTTCTCTCTCTCTCCCCACCTCCCTCTCCTTCACTCTCCTCACCTCTCTCCTTCTCTCTCTCTTCCCACCTCCCTCTCCTTCTCTCTCCTTATCTCTCTCTTCCCACCTCCCTCTCCTCTCCCCCCACCTCACTTTCTCTCAGGTCACTTACTCTGGGCAAAGTCCAATGCCCGCTCGTGAAGTGGATCCCACATGGTAAGGAACTGAGGCCTCCTGCCAACAGCCCCATAAGCCACCATGGAAGTGGGTCTTGAGCCCCACCAAGTCTTCAGAGGACTGCTGCTCGACCCACATTGGATTGTGAACTCTGAGAGACCCTGAGCCAGAGCTTCCCAGTCATGCCACTTCCTGTCCTACAGAAACTGAGATAATAAATGTCTACTGTTTTAAGCCACTAAGTTTTGAGGTGATCTGTTATGCAGCAATAGATATCTACTTCAGTCTTCAAACAAGGATAATGCTGTTTTAAATACACAGTCATCGTTAAGCACAATCATCCAGAGTGCAAAGGAACTTGACTGATAAATCAAAGTTTTATATTTTAAGAATTACTGGACACTTCCTGTATTTATCATGTTAGGCCCTCTGGAGCTCCAGACTGAATTAGACATGGGCCCTGCCCTCAAAGAGCTTACAATGTAGCAAGAGAGCAGACATACTTTGCACATAGTTAGCACTGACTAAATGACTGTCACTATTGTTGCTGCTTTTGTTGTTGTCAGACACAGCCCCTTCTCTCCAGTGACTGATCACAATAAACCTACCTATGAGGGTGTCTGAAGGAGCGTCTTAGTCATCTAGGGCTGCTGTAACAGAAAAAGTGGATGGCTTTAACAAACAGAAGTTTATTCTCTCAATCTTCCCCTGGACTAGGAGCTTCTCTGTGCAGGAACCCTGGGTCCAAAGGACACGCTGTGCTCCAGGTGCTGTTTTCTTGGTGGTATGAGGTCCCCCTGTTTCTCTGCTCAGTTTTCTCTTTTATATTTTAAAACAGATTGGCTCAAGACACAATCCGATCTTGTAGACTGAGTCCTGCCTCATTAACATAATTGCCGCCTATCCCCTTCATTAACATCATAGAGGCAGGATTTACCACACATAGGAAAACCACATCAGATGATAAAATGGTGGACAATCACACAATATTGGGAATCATGGCCTAGCCAAATTGATACACATATTTTTGGGGGACACAATTCAATCCATGACAAGGAGGTTTGTAGGACAGCTGAGTAGCTAGTTGGCCTCAAGAGTGGCCATCTGGTTCCAGGTCTACCCAGCTTGTTGATTTTTTTTATTTGTAAATATAGTTGATGCTAATTATAGAGCATCTAGAAGAACACAGAAAGAATAAAGGAGAAATTAGTATTTAATCATATCTTCACACCCAGAGATGGCCTATATAGTATAGTCACTAAGCTTTTCTTCTTTCTAGTATTACCTCTATTTTTAATATTTGGAGTTTATATCTAGTTTTAGATTTTATTTTCCTAGTTTTTTTCACTTAATATTATAAGATAGAGATTTTCTGATATAATAAAAAAAATTCTTCCAAAATATGATCTTAATGAGGAATAATGTTTTATCATATGGACATATCACAAATACCAATAAAAGGTTACAGTATTTTAATTTATAATCCAACAAGCATAAATAGGATTGTCTCATGGTATTTCACCCACATTAATGGTTTCATTTTTTTCAGTTTGCTTAATGGATACACAGTTATCCTTATATAATTACCCACTGTTGATATTTGATTCTTATCATTTTCTAGAACTGGAATTACTGGGTTTTAAATTGGAGAACTTTATAAAGTCACTCAATCTCTCTGAGGAATTTTTCTTATGCAAAAAGAGGATATAAAATAATCTACCATTTTTCATCAAAATACATACCACTGAATTGATATCACGGTATACAGTCTTTGTGCATATAAAATGGCAATGTGAGGACTTGACCCAAACCCCTTTTGCTTTTCACACACCCAACCACCTTCTTGTTCTACTTAATATAAGTCATTAAAGGTCTCTTAGAGGGTTAAACAGTCACCTTTCAAGTCAGCACAACCCAAGGCAGAAGTGAAGCAACTGAGCAACATCACATATTAGTTCTCAAGGTTTCCCAACTACGAGACTTCTAATCACCACTACCACCACCAGTCATTGTCAGGCTGACCCTGACTCACTGTGATGCCATGTGTGTCAGAGTAGAACTGAGCTTCACAGGGTTTTCTTTTTTTTGCTCAGCAAATATTTTTTATTATTTTATTTTTATTGCTGTACTTTAAGTAAAAGTTTACAATTCAAGTTAGTCTCTCATACAAATATTTATACACACATTGTTATGTGACCCTAGTTGTTCTCCACTCCTCCCTTCCACCTCGGACTTCCCATGTCCATTACACAATCTCCTGACCCTCTCTGCCTTCTCATCTCACCTCTGGACAGGAGTTACCCATTTAGTCTCATGTATCTACTTGAGCTAAGAAGCACACTCTTCATGAGTATCATTTTATGTCCCATAGTCCAGTCTAATCTTTGTCTGAAGAGTTGGCCTCAGGAATGGTTTTAGTTCTGGGTTGACAGTCCGGGAGCCATGCTTTCCGGGGATCCTCCAGTCTCAGTCAGACCATTAAGTCTGGTCTTTTTACTAGAATTTGAGTTCTGCACCCCACTTTTCTCATGCTCCATCAGGTACTCTCTGTTGTGTTCCCTGTCAGGGCAGTCATTGGTGGTAGCCGGGCACCATCTAGTTCTTCTGGTCCCAGGCTGATGCAATCTCTGGTTTATATGGCCCTTTCTGTCTCTTGGGCTAAGATTTTCTTCACAGGGTTTTCAATGGCTGAGACTTCTAATAGATAAGCTGAGATCAAGTCCCCCTCCTCTCCATGATGACTCATCCCTCTGCACTCATCTGGGAACCAGCTCTTCAGAGGATTGTACTTACAGTGAAAATTACAAGCTAATTTCTCCAATCTCCTTTACAAATCTGCCTAAACACGCTCTCGGCTCCCACCACTACTCTCCCTGCTCTGGTACTTAGCACAGGCCTGCCAGGGCTGCTTGCCTTCAGACGCACCAGAAGTTGCTGGAGAACAACAGCAGTGCCAGGGCCACTAACAGTTATCAGGGAAATCTTGGGCTATGTGAATACCACCTTCCAGAAAAAGGTAGAAAACCAGAAATGACTTGTGAAATATTTATATTTTCCCTTCAAAATAGTGTCTCTTGCTTTGGGTCTTCTCCAGTTGCAGGATTTCTTGGAAGAGAAGGTGGAACACGCAGTGCTGGGGATTCCCCTTTCTACTTCTTTTCCACCCCAGTATTCAATTAAGACTGACGCTGAATTAAGAAAAAATAACACTATTTCAGGACAAGAAGGTTGTTCCTTACTTTGATTCTACAGAGGCAGAGCTATTTCCAAGCTGGAAAAAAAAAAAAAAAATACTGCCATCAAGTCAATTCTGACTCATAGTCACCCTGCAGGACAGAGTAGAACTGCCCCATAGGGATTCCAAGGAGTGGCTGGTAGATTGGAACATCCGACCTTGTGGTTAGCAGCCGAACTCTTAATCACTGTGCCACCAGGGCTCCAAGTGAAGAGACTGTAAATATAAAAGCTGGGTAAGCTTCTCTCATTGGGGACGCATTCTTTCAATTTAGACTTTGCATCATTCCTGTCAAATCTTTACCTAAATGCCTTATTGGTGGAATGACATGTCCTCATATTGCTGCTATGTGTTCAGATACCTAAGATACATCCCACACCCTGAATCTGACAAGCAGGGACTTTGGACCCAGACTGGATTCCCCATTACTAACCCTGGCCTTGGGTGTACTGTTGAAGCATTGTGCACTTTGGTGTCCCACCTACAGATGTAGATGATGGGAGTTATAGACTCGTAGAGATTAAATGAGTATATGTCATCTAGTGCCATGCCTGACACATGAAATGCTAGTTCTCTTTTCCACATGGGTGAAGTGGTAGACACGGACAATCTTAGGCAGTGTATGTTGGTACCGGAGTCTCCGGGTGGTGCAAAAGGTTAAGAGCTCAGCTGTTGACTAAAAGTTGGAGGTTGAAGTCTACCCAGAAGTGCCCTGGAAGAAAGACCAGGTGATCTACTTCTGAAAAATCAGCATTGAAAACCTTATAGAGCACAATTCTGAGTTGGAGTCGACTTGATGGCAACTGGTTTAACATGTTAGTACCAGGGTAATGAAAGGGCTTAAAGAATTCATGCAGAAAGGGGGCAGGCCTTGAAGCACTGGTGAAATTTAAACTAGTCAATAGACACAAAGAACCGTAAGGAAGTCAAGGAGAAGCCAGCATGCCCTATTTTAGGAAGAAAGGAATCTTACAGAAATAAGGAAGCTCACAGGAGCCCCTCTGCTGTGAGTCCATGGGTCCTGCCACCAAGTAGCACTCAACTCTATGGGCTGTCTACAACAAGGCCACACTGACTTTTTTCTTAACATTTTACTGTGATTTAGGTGAAAGTATATAGAGCAAATGAGTTTCCCATCCAACAATTTATACACAGATTTTTTTCATAACATTGGCTGCAATCCCCTCAATGTGTCAGCACTCTCCCCACTTCCACCTGGGTTCCCCTTTTCCATTCGTCCAGCTTTCCTGCCCTTTCCTGCCTTCTGAATTTGTTTTTGAGCAAATGCTGCCCTTTTGGTCTCATATATATTTGAATGTTCTGAGAAGCATGTTCCTCACTGTTGTTATTGTTCACTTTATAGGCCTGCCTATTAATTGGTTGAGAGATGATCTCCAGGAGTGGGTTCAGTCCCAAGTCTGAAGGATGTCAAAGGGCCATAGTCTCACGGGTTCCACCAGGGTCTATCAAACCAGTAAGCCTGGTCTTTTTTTTTTTCTTCATATATTTGAAGAAAATTTTTTTCCCACTCTGTCCAGGACCTTCCATTGTGGTCCCAGTCAGAGCAGTTGGTAGTGGTAGCCAGGCACCATCTAGTTTTCCTGGTCTCAGGCTGTAGTTCATGTGGCCCATTAGTCCTTTGGACTAATTGTGTCTTTGAGTCTTTGGTCTTCTTCACTCTTCTTATACTGGCTTTATTGCCTGAACTAGGGAAGTTCGAATCCACCAGCTGCTCCTTGGAAACTCTGTGGGGCAGTTCTATTCTGTCCTATAGGGTCACTATGAGTTCAAATGGACTCAACAACAACCAGTTAGGTTTGGTTTTCTGTATCTCCTCACACAGCACTGAGGCTGCCTGATGGCGCAGCTGTTGTGACCACCGGAGGTCAGCCACACCCCCCAGCAGGCCACATGGGGACACAGCTGGGTCTGGAACACTGCACTGGGACTCAGCCATGCTGGGCCAGACCCACAACAGCTGGTCTGTCCCTCCACTCTGCTTCTCCCTCCCCAGAATTTGACAAATGGTGGTTTTTGAACCCCCTATCTATATCCTTCCCCCATTATAAAAATAATTCAGAACAATGAGCCCAAATCTTATTTCCAGATCACATAAGCAATAACACGCAGCTTTTCTAAGGACTGAACTGCGTCCCACTGACACTGCAACATTACATCGACTCAGGAGAATCATATGAGCGGAAAACTCTATGAGGGCTGGCATGGTTTACATCATAAGTAGCTGGCCCGCATGACAACAGTGCTGAATTTCCCTTAAACAATCTGGCTGAGTTGTATATTGACGGAAACGTCCGCTACTCTTAAATCAATGTTTATGGATTTCTATTCTGAAGCATCGGGCAAAGTTTGCACACTAACAGGCCCGGGGAACGCTCTTGCATTACAATGTAAATGGCCCACTCCTCAAGGAGGAGTCCTCCAGGGGATGCTATGTATTATTTTTATTATTTTGTACTTTTAATCATTTGAAATGTCTATTCAATGTTCTCATCCCCAGAATCTCCCTTTCTAGACTTAGAAATTGCTTAGGAAAAACTTACTCTTTTATGCCAACGGGCATTAAAAGATACATCCTTCACCAAAACATGAAGGGCACTTTACTATGCAACACAACGTAATGGGAAAAAACATTAGGACAGTTGCACAGTACCTGGCTATGTGACTTTCAGCAAATTTCATAAAAAACCTGGGCTACAATTTCCTCGCCTATAAGGAGATTAAACCTTAGTCTGTGCCTCAGTTTCTCTCGTCTGTAAAGCGACGATATTCCTAGGATTATCGTGAGAATCTAATGACCGTAATCCATACATAGAATTTAGAATAATCCCTGGAATATAAACTATAAATAATAATAATAATATAAATAATGATAATGATGATGATAGCAGCCATTGTTGTTAGCTGCTGCTGAGTCAGTCTCCCACTCATGGTGACTAAATGCACAATGGAATACAATGCTGGCCGGTCTTAGGCCATACTCATGGTCAGTTGCTGATGGGACCGAATAGTGGTTATTATATGATTGTTATGGATAGGAGTGAGAAAAATTATATTACTTCTGTATTAAGAGAAAGATTAGTCCATTACAAAATTGTGAGAGCAACACCCACTCCCACCTCCACTCTCCTTTATGGAAGTTTCCCAAAGTCTCAAGCACAATCAGAATAAGGAAAAAAAGATCTGCTCAACTCATCCACGTAAACATGTTGAGGATGTCACATGCTACACCACTGAGATATACTTGCATTTTCCAACAGGCCTAAAGAGAGAATATGTGATTATCTAATGTGGAATCTCAAGCACTAGTGATGGAACATATTTTCCCTCAAATTGTGTCCTGAAATCACAAGAGAAAAATAGTCAGCCTCTTTGCTGGACCTGAATGTGCAGTTCGTAAATACTACACATTTGAAACAGACAGAAAAAACAAACAAACACTGTCCCTGAAATCAAGAGAGGAGCCCCACGTGTGTCTGTAGAATTGTCTGTAAGAGGTAGTGGTCAAAGTGTAGTTCTTGAGGAAGCTGAGACATGGGCTCCAAGATAGCATTACAGGAGAACAAATTCCACCAGTCTCTAGAGCATGGCCAACCTCCTTGTTAAGTGTTTGGCTTCAGCAGGAATTCAGTGGTCATACAAAGAAGACAAGATTGGTAGAAGTTGGATAGGGAGGGAGATGGATCAGTGCAAACCAAGGCACTCCCCTGGTAGACTCCAAAGTGGACCTAAGTCGCATTTATACAATTCCCAACATACCTGGGCCATCTGGCCCATGGATGATGCTGGATACCTTTCAGCACGTAGGACTGGTCAGCAGAGAATTGGACGTATTCCTGAAGGGCACCCTGGATGGTAAGGGTGAGAAAGATCCATTGCAGAGCTCTGTCACATTGCATTGAGCACCATGATGGTGTGCTAGCATGTGCATCTCTAGTATTAGGCTCAGGCAGACTTGCCCTTTGGCTTGCTTCAAAGTCTGCCTGGATATGCCAAAATGTCACATCCACCTCACTTTTACATTTCCTAACTTTGGAAGAGAAAAATCAGCAGGCAGAGGTTGAAGGAATTAATTATGATAGGGAATCACAGCGGCTGACTGTGGTGTGTGTAGCATTTAAAGGTGGAGAGGTACTTGCTTCAGTAGCACATATACTAATGCTAGAAAGATACAGAGACGATAAGCATCACTCCTGCACAAAGTGACACACTAATTCATGTACTGCATCATATTTTTGTAGAAGGCCAATGAACAGACACTGAAATAACAGAGTTAGAAAAGTTGCCATTTGGCATCCATTGTAATAATGATTGATTCAGGCAAGAAACCATCCGTGAACGCTAAAACTAGTAGGTGAAAATTTGAAGCAGAAAAAGATATTAATATGGTTTCAAAGAACATCCACACAAATTCCTTGTTAACTTCAAAGGAAAAATAGCCACTTTACAGTGGAAAAACCTGACAGAAATCACCTTAAACAAGAGATCGAAATTAACATCTCCAGTGGACAAAGTAACATCAGTGCCTCCCGATAGGATGCAATGAGAAGGACACAGTACCATTTCTGTGGGATTTCTGCCAAAAACCTCATCATGAGGAAGTATCATATTCATGGGCATTCTACAGAATAACTGGTCTGTACTCCTCAAAAATATAAAGGTCATGAAAGACAGAGAAAGACTGAGGAAATGTTCCAGATGAAAGCAGATTGAGGAGATATAACAACTAAAAACAATGGCTGACCCTGGAGTGGATCGTGGAACAGGGGTAGCAGTGATTACAGAGCACACCATTGGAACAACTGATATCTGAATACTGATGTGGATTAGATAATCATGTTGTATCAGTATTAAAGATCCTGATGTTGAATAACTGCACTGTATCCTTGTAAGAAAATAGCTTTTTTCTTAGTAAATACACACAGAAGTATTTACAGTAAAGGGGCATGATGGCTAAAACTGATTTTCAAATTGTGAAGAAAAACATTAGACAGACACATACAGAGAGAGACAGAGAGAAAGAGTAAAAAACAAATGCGTCAACAAGATACAACTATTGTTCTTTAATCACCCGGAACAAAACAGAAATAAGGAAACCAAAGACTCAAAGAAGAAACTAGTTTAAGAACTAACAGTTTACACAAACAATGGCCTCAGCTACCTTGAGACTAGGACCAGATGGTACCTGGTTACCACTACTGATCGTTCTGGTCCCGGATATAATGGGAGAAAATTGTAGAACAAAACTCAAATTCCTTAAAAGAAAAAGGCCAGAATTACTGGACCAGTAGAGACTAGATGAACCCCTGAGATTATTGCCCTGGGATACCCTTTAAATCTGGAACTCAAACCACTCCCAGAAGGCACCTTTCAACCAAGTGACAGATTGGCCCATAGAATAAATAATATCACTCATCAGTACCAGGCTCCTCTAAATAATCATCTAAATGAAACCAAACAGTAAACCTTTTCCCTAGATCAAAGATGAGAAAGGAAGGTGGGGCAGGGGAGCTAGATTAAGGGAAACAGAACAACCAGAATGGAAACAATGAGAATGCTGATACATTGTGAAAAATATAACCAATGTCACTGAACAGTATGTATAGAAATTGTTAAATGAGAACCTAATATCCTATGTAAACTTTCACCAAAAACACAATAAAATATTAAGACAAAATAATAATAAATGGGCCAGAATGTAAATCATTGGTAAGTTGGGTAAAGGATGTAAGGAAGTTCTTTGTAGTACTGTTGCAACTTCTCTGTAAATTTGAAATTCTATCAACATAAAAAGGTACAATACAAAGATGGGAATGTGTGTAGACAGATGGCTGAATTGGTGAAGAAAACCTTTTCCCCATGATCATAATTCCCATCTCTTATCTCGTATCATGGATGAATAATACAGCAACTGACAATGCTGAGAAGTATCAGTGGTGAGTCTATCATTCAAGTACCATGCTGTCCATGCGACTAAGATGGAACTTGATTGGGGATTTTAATAAAATCTTGTCATTCCTGAGCTTTACTTCTATTTATGAAATTAAGCAACCAAATTTCGTAATTTTCAAAAGGCTGAAGATAGATGTCTCGGCCACCTCCTGTTGGTCAATTTCTTCATCTTCTACACGGGGATCACAGTACTTGACCTGATCAACAAGAATGGAGCAGTAGCGCTGTCATATTTCCTGAGACCACATAGGCGAGAAGAGCAGGCAGGCAAATGATGGGGCAAGGTGGAACTTTCCCAGTGTGACTGTCAACACTCTGCTTGGGCCCCTCCCCTCCCTGCGGGTCTCATGAAGTCCCGAGTCCCCGTCTCCCTGCCTCCCAGTCTCAGTGCTGGGAGGAGGCTTTCACAGATGTTTACGGAAAGACACAATTTATACAACAGGCCCTCTGCGGCCTACAAATTAGAGAGCAAGTTCTCTCCCTCCCTAGGGCTCATATAAAACTTTTTTTTCTGCCAGAATAACAGTGAGTGTGTACAGATAAACCACAGAGAATAAGCTATGAAAAACATAAACCAGAAAGAGAGCCTTAGTCAGGTGCCGAAACGTGTAAGGCCTTGAATAGACTGAGACTGTATTTGGTTGGCAATGAGGAATTTCCGATGCTCCTAAGCAGAGGAATGACTGGAGTCCTGCCCTTGCTGAGCCCTGACCACATGCTCTTTCTCTTTCATATTCCCTCCAGGGTTGGCGCAGTTCTTCCTGGAACCTAGGGCATTCTCAATAAATACTACCTAATTGCACAGAATTGAATTGTAAAAGTAGCCACTCAAAACTGGTTCACTTACTGAGGGCTACAAGCCAATATGGAAAAAGCTGAAGGAAACAGATTGTAATTTAAAGAGAAGATGAGTAAAAGCCAAGTATTGGATTTAGCTTTTATTTCCCATTCCACCTGGGGTTTCCAGTGGTCTGGGCAGCTCACTTAACTCTCTACATCTTACCTTAAAAAAATCAGAAGCAACAGACCCAGCCTCTGTCAGGGGCTATGAAGACAAGTTGCTGCTGTTGTTTTTTTTCTTTTTGTTACTGGAAAATTTATTCTTTGATATATGGGGATCTATATTTAAAAAGAAATATTTTTCAACTGTTACCATAATCATTTTCCAACTTGATAAACATAATTGATGTTACTGAGTTGCACTTGTGAAGAATGCTGAAATGGCAAATATTTTGTTACATGTCTATTTACAACAATTTAAAAAAGAAAACATTATTCCAAGTCTAATTCTCCCTATGTCACGCAATACGGATCTGGACCCAAGCTTCAGATTTCATAACACCATCTCTCAGCGTGCCCATTTCATATTTTGTATTCCATTGAATGTTGGAAGATTTAGATGTTTCAAGCCAACTAGCAACTGGATCCTAAAAGTTCTGGATCCTTCTGCCCTTGTTGACAGACCAACAGATGTGCATCTCATCTCAAATGAGCAGGTTCCTAGTTGGTTCACTATTTGGACTTGCAGCTCTTGGGACAATGTTAGCATAGCCTGGGCAGAAACCCTTCCTTCTCACAAATAGCAAGGGTTCTGGGAGCTTGAAGACTGCGTTGAGGGAGGTAGAGGCTGCTGTGCTGCACACCACCAGTGTCTTGCTCCAGGGACAACCATCCACACAGCACCCCATTTCCCAGAGCCCTTTGGCCTCATGCCTGTAAGTATGAGGAAGAAGGACTCTGAAGGCCATCTCATCACATCTTTATTGGCATAAAAGTGCATGGGACAGAAAGGATGCTGCCTTTCTTACGAGACTTGTGACTGAACACTCTTGACTTCAGTCCAAATCCCCACTGAGTAAAACCATGGCCTTAAACCTTAAATGAAGAACCACAATACCCTCAGGTTGAACAGGACCTTAGAACCTACCTAGTATCATGGTTCTCCACTGCCTGGTGATGGCGCTTGGTAGTTATGCAATGCCTTGTAAGTAATTTGCTGCTAATAATGACTAAAGTCTTACTCGGTAAACGCTTTATTTTAAAAATAAATCAGGGGGATTAAGGTTTGTCTTAGGCTGGGTTCTCTAGAGAAGCAAAACCAGTAAAGTGTATAAATATATATATAGAGAGAGATTATATCAAGGAAACAGCTCACGCGATTGTAGAGGCTAGAACGTCCCAAGTCCGTGGATCAGGGTAGAGGCC
>NW_004443956.1:17033793-17063406 GCF_000243295.1 Trichechus manatus latirostris | reverse complement strand
AGCAGGGCTCCCACTCACAGGCTGTGCAGATCGACAAATCCCAGGTTCGGCAGATAAGCTGACAGCTCAAGTCCCAAGAACGGGAGATGAGACGACAGGAAGCAGCCGCAGGATCCGGAGAGAGCAAAAAGCCAGAACGTCAGCTTATATACAGATGTGGGCCACATCCCCAAGGAGACTCCTTTTCATCTGATTGGCTACTCACAGTATATTCAATCATGGGGGTGATTACATTAAAACACGGAGAATCATGGCCCAGCCAAGTTGACACACAATCTTAACCATCACAAGGTTTACCCTTATAATAGCATCACTCTCATTTCCTTGCATTTCAAGTTGTTTCTTGAGTGGAGTAGCATTTCAGTGACTGCACAGGAATTGCCATGAGAATGAATTGTTCATGTAAATACTGTCTGTCATGGGTGTGGAGGCAACTATTCAGCTGGAACCTACTGACTAGAGTGAGGAAGGAAGGAATTTAGTATGCACTGATTTGCCTACTATGAGTCAGGGCAGCCCAAGATGCTTTAGAATTCATTGTCTCATTTAATATGCAAAACCATATTATGAGGCAGCTCTTATTAATTGCCCCCCTTCACTGACAGTGTCTTGAGTGGTTTAGTGAGGTGACTAAAGCCATATAACTGGAAATCAGCAGAACTGGGACTTGGGCCAAGTTAATCTGGTTCTAAAATTCATAACTCCTCACTCCCTCTACCTGGTGCAGGAATCTCCTCCAAAGTATCCCCAATAATTGGACATCAGTCTCTATTTGAACATCTTGAATGAAAGAACAATCACAACTCTGGGAGACATCACATTCCATTTTTAACAATTCCGAGAGAAAAGATTTGTACTGAGCTAAAACCACCTTTTTTTCTATTCCTTCAGTTCATCCAAGTTAAACTGTCTTGAGCCATTTTGAAAAATTTAACCTCTGTTCCAATTACATAGTTCCTGAATTGTTTGAGAACAATTTTCCAGGGTAAACAGCTTCGGTTTTTTCCAACCATCCCTCACTCCACAAGGTTTCAGAGCTCTTCACTCTCCTGGTGGAATGTTATCTAGACCAGCACCATTCAATTGATCTTTCTGCGATGAAGATAATGGTCTGTATTTGTGCTGCCCTAATACGCTAGCCTCTAGGTACATGTGACTAGTGTGTAATTAATTTAGCTTTAAATGGTCACATGTGGTTAATGGCTACAATATTGGACAGCACAGCTCTAGAGTTCTACAGGCAAGTACATGTTTCTTTTAAAAATGTAACTCCTGCAACTGAACATAGGCTCCAGATGAAACTGGAAGCCACTGTATTTCTACTGAGGTAGACTCTTATGGCATTAGCTTTCCTGGTGGCCATGTCACACAGATGACTCATCTTGTACTTGGAATCAATTAAAACCAGTAAAACGTTTGCATATCTGCTGCTATAAAGTCACTGTCTTACTTGCCTTCCCCAGACAACAATCTCAGAGCTTCAAAGCAAGGCTTATAAAAGGGAATAACTGGTAGGTAGGGGGAAGTTGCCTGAATTGTATTGACACTTGATAATTTACCTCAGTGAATGGGATTCCTACAAGTCCTGCTAGTTTTATACCAATAACCCTTGAAGCAGGCAGCAATTCTTAGGAAGCAAGTATTGCCTCAGAAGAGATGACACATAGCATGTCAAGGAAGATGGTATCAATCATGGCTGATGTCACTCTCTGATGGATTGGAAAGGAATGCAGCTGTGGCAGCCCAAGGCCCTATCTCCCGTCACGTGGGCAGGAAGTAGGGGGCTAGTCAGGCAGGGAGCACAGGTCTTCTGAGGAGAAAGTCACACGAGATAGTCAAGAGGCTCTGCAAAGCCTAGCAGATGGTCATCTCTGCCATCAGTGCCAGTCAAAGCTCTTTGTGTTGAGGGGCTTCCCACCACTCCAAACCCGAGGTCAGAAGGCAGGCCAAGGGGGAAGATTCTAACAAAGGGTTATAATTCTGTCCTCCACCCTGGCACACCCAAGAAGACTACTACAGGTAGAAGAACCAGGCTTCCCAGCAGTTCTCCATGCTGAGTGAAGCTGACTGGATGCCTGCTGAATTTCCAACACTGTGCTATGGAGACACAGCATTAGTAGAAGTTTCCTGTTGTCAGGAACAGACATGACTCCAGGGATACTGTGTGTTGTGTGTGTGCATTTAGTAATCCACAACAGAGGCATTTTTGGGTCACAAACACTTTTGAGCTTCTCTGGGCACCACACCACTTGTACTTGACCACTGAGTCCTGGTAACTCATTGAATACCAACAATTTATGCCCAGAGACCAAGATTTGGTTATAAAAGCACAAAAAGGCAGCAGAAGACCAGGAGCTTTTCAAACTAAAGAGTGCTCGTTCTCTCCCACTCTGGCTCAGGGAGGGAAAAGAAGAGGAACACTAGAGAAAAATGGTCATTCATTCAATTTTAAAAAGCCTCTCTGCTGTAGTACTTTTAGCTAGCACTCCACCTTCAGTTCTCAGAGTCCACTAAGTAGCTCTATTCTGTCCACTTCTCTCTGTATTTACTCCCAGCTGTCTCTCTTGCTCTTATCCTTGCTTCCCTTCAATTTGTACAGTAGTCCTTCTCCATACTGTAGACAGTAGTCCAAATAATCTCTTAAATACACAGTTCTGATTTTGTCACTCCCTTGCTTTTCAGTACCTTCCTGTTACTCTTAGAATAAAAGCTAAAATCTTTACCAAGCTCTACAAAGTCCTGTAAAGTCAGCACCTGCCCACCCATCTTCATCCTTTTCACTCTCCCTCTCCTTTTCTTTGTGCTCCAGCCACACAGGCCTCCTTTCAGTCCCAGGACCCTCCATCCTCCATACCACCCCAGAGCCTCGCACATGCTGTTCCTTTGCATAGATGGCTCTTTTCCCTCCGTCCCAATCCTGCCCCTCCACCTGGTGCATACCTACTCACACTGTAGATGTCAGCTTATAGGTCACTCTCTCTGGGAAGCTGATCTAACATAACCCTCCACCCCATCCCAGACAGGGTCAGATCTCACTCATACAACTCCCAGGACCACATGACTCTGCTGGGTAACACTTGTCAGAACTGTAATGTTACATTTATCTGTGTGATTATTTAACAGATGACTTTCTCTTCACTAGTCCCTTGTCGTTGCTGTTGTTAGCTGCTGTGGAGTCGGCCCTGGACTCATGGGGACCCCACGAGCAATGGAACAAAGCTTTGTCCAGTCCTGCACCACCTCTGGGATCGGTTGTGGACTGGACAATTGGAATCTACAGAGTTTTCTAGGGCTGATTTTCTAAAGCAGAGCACCAGTCTTTCTTCCTAGTCCATGTTAGTCTGGGGGCTGCACTGAAACCTGTTCAGCACCATCGTAAAAAGCAAGCCTCCAGGGATAGCTGTTAGCTGTACGTAAGTAGTCTCTGTGACTTTTTAGCCACTTTTGTACCCTAGCACTGGGTCTGGCAAACAGTCGGGGCTCAGTAAAGAGTCCTGAAATGTAATATCCTGGGAAGTATGCAGAGCAGCGGATAACAAATGAAAATGAGGATGTTGCTGAAGGGTTTGCCCAAATACTACGCTGACTCCCTGGAGTCACACAGACCCCCGCTCCCAGGCCGCTGTCCTTTTCCTTATGTGTGAGGTGATCATGTGTGAGTGCCAGCACAAGACTAGGCCGAGGAAAACGCCTCTGCAACCTGCTCAGACACTCTGTTCTTCATCCACACCTTCTTCCCTCATCAGTGGCAGCTCAAAGCCTCCTGTGTCTGGAAGGCTTCTCCAAGTTGTCACACCTGCTCACCCTGGTCTCTCTGAACTTCTGATGAGCTATGAGATGCTCCTATTCATATTCACTACATCATGATGTGTCTCATTCCAACTGGATTCCAACTTCCTTGGGACAAGAAATCATAGAGAATGTGTGTATCTATCACCAAATAGCTAGTACAATGCAATTTCTCTTTAATCAAATGTCTGTGTTTTGATTTGGCTTAGAAATAAATCTAATCATAATGTGAAAGTTAGAATAGAAAGCCATGAATTTTTTTTTTTTAATTTCTGTATTTTAGCTATTACACACTTTGGGGGCCATTTTCTCAATTCCTCTCTACCTTAACGTAAATAACCATATAGTTGAGCAATGACAGCATGGTTCCAGATACTAGGAAGTACAGCTATATCATAGAATGTATTTTGTCCATTTAACAAACTGTCAAAACTTATTAAGTACCATATACTTGACAAAATAAGTACCATATATTTGTGCCTTGGTGGTGCAAATAGTTTGTGCTCGACTACTAACGGTTAGTGGTTGAACCTACTCAGAGGTGCTGTGGAAGAAAGTCCTGATGATCTGTTTCCTTAAAAATTATAGCCAAGAACCCCTATGGAGCAGTCTACTCTGTAACACATGGAATGACCAGAATCAACTTGACGGCAAATGAGTTTGTTTGTTTTTTTTCCCTTTTGGTATCTGATAAATGCAATGGAAGTCAAAAGGAGGTATAAAACAATTATTGTCCAGTTGCGAAGACAAGGCACGCGTGCATTAAAGATTACTCATTAAATAAGAGAGGTCACAAGACATTGAACGGCAAAGGCCAAATGAGTAGAACAGACAAGAGAGCTTTGAGTTCAGATTAGGAGATTTATGACAGAATTTCTGGGAAACATTCAGAGTAGAAATGGGGTATTCTTTGGGATGTGAAGGAATGTTGGAATTTTTATAAAATGAAATGTAAAAGAACATTCCAGATGGAGAAACATTATCAACCCAGCATGAACTAAGTCAGTGATTACCAAATGCCTGTCCACAGACGTCTGCTGTTGACATGTTTCTCAGGGTAAAGTGAGAAAAATACATGAAATGAATTTTTATTTAAAGACATGTTTCTTTTTTCAACTAAAAATGGTATTTATTCTGCAAATGTGTTCTTCCTGCTGTTTGATGTTAAGATGACCTTTCTTGCAGAGAGGGTTAGGAGCTGGTTGAATGGACACAGGAAATCAGGGGTGGAAAGGAGGAGTGTGCTGTCACAGTATAGGGAGAGCAATTAGGGTCACATAACAATGTATGTATAAATTTTTGTATAAGAGACTAACTTGAAATGTAAACTTTCGCTTAAACTACAATATAAACAAAATAAAAAAAGATGACCTTTCTTTTCTGAAATTATGGTGAAAGCAGATGTCAGTTTATAAATCAGATCATTTACAAACAAGCTGGCAGTGTTAGATTAGACTCCCCCATCCCCATGTGCCCATTAAAAAAAAATCCTGGCCCCTGAAATCACATCTGGGAGGCACGGCCAGAGCATCCCTGGCTGCAGCTGACGCTGACGGAGGTGGGTCTTCAGGCAATGAAGCCGGGGAGGAAAGTGGGAGGATGCTCCGGAGATTTAGACCAAGGGCTCCCTTTTCACTGTAGGATTAGAGCCATAATTTGAGAGGAGGAGTGACATGATGAAAATAGAGTCTGGGAGACATACATAGCCTCCTTGGAAGATGGCACTTTCAGATACATCTTGTTGACAACCCTTGTAAATCAAACAAATAGCATATATTTTATCTGTTCATATTATCTCCACATTCTCTTTCTGCTAAACGGTGACCAGCCTCCCCTTTCATTCTTACCAAAGGTCAGGAACCAAGCATTGCCCCTCTGGCATCTTCCAGGGCTTCTTGGACATTGTATAAAGCCTAGTTAAAACCTCAGCTTCAGTATCTTTTTAGCTGTATGATAAGACTCAGTTCCCTGAACTTCAGATGGGAGAGAACCAGATGATGTATCATACAAAATACAGAAGAGCACATACAAATGCTAGAGCACTATGCCAATTACGTTATTATTCTTGGGACTCCACAGAACACAGCTCATTCTCAACTCTAGCTTCCACGGTCTAGATAAACCTAGCAATAGATAAGGATGCATTTCTCTCCCTTACCCTACTCCCTCTCGATACCTTTGATTGAGGAACATTCTGAAGACAGCTATGCCAGTCTTGATGGATGAAGCCAACTGACCCACAGATGTAGCCAGTCCCAGGAAAGGGCCAGAGGGCTGCCTGGAACCAAGACTGAGCATCCCTCATCTGGCTCTGATAGGAAGACATGTTGGGCCTACAAGGTTGGTGCCGTTCTTCCTTTATTTAAATCTTCTGAAGCTAAATCCCTCGAGATATTTCCATATCTGTGTATACATAGATCTTAGAAACCTTGCAGATAAGCAGTGCTCAAAATTTTGAGCTGTGGCTTTGGGTACAGAAAGAACAAGTGAAGAAAGGGAAGGGGCAATGAAGAAGGCTTGAGTGACTAGCGACCGAAGAATAAGAATTGTGGAGAGAGAATGGAAAAGTTATTCTCATTCAGAAGTTCTGTGCCCATATCCTCTCTCATGCTGCCACCTTCTCATTTTCTGGCACCTGGAGAGAGATGAATGGGAGGTAGAAAGACCATTAGAGTATTTTGGTCAGAGCCTGCCTGCCTGAGTGGCTGGGGCTATTTCCTTTTCAAAGAGGGCCTTCATGGACCCAGTCACTCCAAGCAAAGAGTGAAGAGCAAACCAAAGAAGCAGCCCAGTGTGCTGGAGAGAAGCACAAAACTACCACCTCTTCACTGTCCGAACTAATTGGGGTAAAAACAATACATGGCAGCAAAATCCAAAGCAAATAAAAGTTGGTCTTTTTAAAGATATTTCTTTCCAAGTTTTTGGATGTTAAATCTTACTAAGGGGAGGGGATCTTATAAACCAGGTTCTCCATGAGTGTAGGTAAGAGGTGAGGGTAGGCAGGCAGTGGCAGGTACAAAGAGAATGGCCACTAACAGTTAAGATGACTACTGTGGGCTAGCACTTCCCGTTATTTATCAGAACATAAGAAGGCATTATTCTTTACATTCCACAGATGATTGTGTTATTGAAATGATTTGAGCTTCTTGATACTGATCGCGAGACTAACTGGGATTTGAGCCCAAGTTGTATTCCACTAAAGCCCAAGCTCTCTTCTACACCACATGGGCTCACTGTTGGACACTGAATACATTTTCCAGCCTTCCTGGGATTTGTGTTTCTCCTCTATAAACATGGATGTACTGACAGCATCAAAGTGCCAATGAAACTACAATAGAACTTCCCTATATCTTACTCCCAACTTTTTTTTTTTTACTTTAGATGGTTTACAGAACAAACTAGCTTCTCATTAAACAGTTAGTACACATTGTTTTATGACATTGGTTAACAACTCCACGACATGTCAACACTCTCCCTTCTTGACCTTGGGTTCCCTATTACCAGCTTTCCTGTCCCCTGTTGCCTTCTAGTCCTTGCCCCTGGGCTGGTGTGCCCCTTTAGTCTAGTTTTGTTTTATGGGCCTGTCTAATCTTTGGCTGAAGGGTGAACTTCAGGAGTGACTTCATTACTGAGCCAGAAGGGTGTCTGGGGGCCATACTCTTGGGATTTCTCCAGTCTGTCAGGCCAGTAAGTCTGGTCTTTCTCTGTGAGTTAGAATTTTGTTCTACATTTTTCTCCAGCTCTGCCCGGGACCCTCTATTATGATCCCTGTCAGAGCATTCAGTGGTGGTAGATGGGCACCATCTAGTTGTACTGGACTCAGTCTGGTGGAAGCTGTGCTAGTTGTGGTCCATTAGTGCTTTGGACTAATCTTTCCCTTGTGTCTATAGTTTTCTTCATTCTCCCTTGCTTCTGAAGGGGTGAAGCCAGTGGAGTATCTTTGATGGCCACTTGCAAGCTTTTAAGACCCCAGATGCTACTCACCAAAGTAGAATGTAGATAGAACCTTTTCTTTATAAACTATGCTATGCCAATTGAGCTAGATGTTCCCTGAGACTATGGTCACAACAGCCCTCAGCCCAGCAATTGGGTCCCTCAGGGAGACTCCCAACTTTTGTTTGGTGCTTTTACTAAATTCTACATGAATTCTCCTATTTTGGGTGTTACCACCAGTTCCCCAGGACCCTGACTATGTCACCAAAAGATAAGTCTCCTCACTCAGCACTTTCTTCAGTTCTTGTATTTGTAACACAGTTGTTAACTCTCAGGGACCAAATCACATTTCGGGATGTTGGACTTAACTGTGTAGGAGTATAAAGACTAAAAAGGGGATGGACTGGTAGCACATGGGAGAGTGAGAGCATCGAAGGATCAGTCAGGGCACTGGGGAGCAGGGCTGAGCTGGATTAGAGCACCAGGGGACTCTAGAACCAGACTGTCAAAGATGCCTTCCTTAGTCACTTCTCTCCCGGATCAGTCTCCTGATCCTGACACCTGCTAAGCAGGTTCCTATAGTCTCATCTTCCTGACTCTCTCTGCCACTTATTCCCAGCACACACTCTCCACCCCAGCCAACCCGGTCTCCTCATCCCGTCTCACCTAGGCCATGCTTATTACTTTCACTGGGTAACACACTATTGTCCATCCTAGATATCCCACTCTTCTGTCCAGTTATCCTTGAGTTGACTCTGACTCACGCTGACCACGTGTCAGAGTAGAACTGTGCTCCACAGCGTTTTCGATAGCTGACTGTTCAGAAGCAGATCACCAGGCCTTTCTTCCAAGGTGCCTCTGGGTGGACTGGGACCTCCAACTTTTCAGCTATCAGCTGAGTGCATTAACTATTTGCACCACCCAAGGACTCCACTCCACTCCTACCCTTCTCTATAATCCTTCAATGACAGATCCAGGCTCCATGTTGCCAGATTTTGAGCCTTCTTGGGTTACTCAAGCCATACTTCTTTCTCCCTTCAATAACGTACTGTTCATTTGCTCCCTTCAGCACAATTTAGCATTTGATTTCTCTCCAAGGATTTCACTATGGGGGAGATTGTTTTTAAATAAAGGCTGTTTTTATTTAGCCAGCAGGACAGTGACCACTGAGAGTAGAGGCTGTGTCTCTATAAACGGTAACTGCTGACTAGATAATAGGAGATAAATAAAATTGTGTTATTTGACAAACTTGAAGCAACTAGTCTCAAAACAGCTTAAATAGCAATTTTGCGGGGGTGGAAATAGAGACTTATGGAAAGAGGGTGAAATCTTTTATATTAAAAGAGCTTGTTTTCATTTTTTTGGAATTCCCCCCTTAGTGTTTTGAATTTTAAAAAAAGAAATTTTTTTTCTGAAATCATTTTAGAAGAAAAACAAAATAGGATTTGTTTTATTAATCATTTTCGGTGAATTTCTTTCCCCAAAATTAAAGTCTAAAGCCAGTTGGGCTTTCTTTGATTTCAATCTTTTTCATGTTTTTCTGGTGTGTCATGTGAAAGCAGGGTTGCTATGGCAACCACTCATTATTTTCCAGGAGTTGGCTAGATATATTTACAAAAAAAAAAAAAAAATCCCCAAATCTTTCTAGCCTCCTAGATAGTCTTAATTTATATCCTACACTGGCTTCTAATTTTTACAATTCCTTAACTAAGCACTGTGCTACCACTGTCACAGGCCTAACCAACCTACAACTTTGCCACTAAATGAACCTGGGGAATAATTCAGCAGCTTGACTTTTTCTCCCCCATATTGCTAATAATATAAGGAATTTTTTTTTAAATTTCTGACACTTTAGAATCATGCTTTACCTTCAGGGAAGAAGTAGGATGTAGGTCTAATGAAGCTTAAAAATAGTACGCGTGCGTGTGTGTGTGTGTGCACGTGCTTTCAGTGAAGTTGGAGAGAATTTCAATATAAATTAAGGGAGAAAGTATTTATTATTTAATCAATCTATCTTCAAACCATTTCTCTGAGCAGTTATCATATTCTCCACACTGCTAGGTTTCCAGAAGCATTCAAGAAAAGGAGGTGATCCCATCTCCTGCCCTCCCCACACTTAAACTCTAGATGGAAAAAGTAATTAAAATATAAGTTAGCAATATAGAGAGATGACATATAAAATAAAGTCAGCAACTGACCCAGGTAAACAACAGGAAGAGGTGAGAGAATGAAGGCAGCAAGTGGTCATGTAGGAGAAGGCTTTGTTGCCAGGGTTATGCAGAAGAATAACAGGATAATTAGATTTATGGTATATTGGGGCTTCTCAATCAGGGCACTACCACTTCCTATGAAGTGTTTTTGAAATGGGGGGTATGTTTCAATTGTCACATGAATGCAGGGCACCACTTGCATTTTGTGCCCACCTAGAACCACTATGCACAGGAGGGATTGTGTGTAGCTTCCCTCAAAGTTTTCAAAAGCTGGCTGGACTGAACCCATAGAATTACAAACTAGTGACACATCCAAAAAACAAACAAACCATTTGCTGTCTAGCCAGTCCCACTCTTGGCAACCCTATGCATGTCAGAGTAGAACTGGGCTCCATACGGTTTTCAATGGCTGATTTTTCAGAAGTAGATCGCCAGGTCTTTCTTCCAAGGCACCTCTAGGCAGACTAAAAACCCCAATGTTTTGGTTAGCCCCTGAGTGCGCTAACCATTTGCACCACCCATGGATTCTAGTAGCTCATAAGAACATGACAACACTGAAAGTTTCTACAAAAAGATAAAGAAAGGGCCCAGGGACTCAGGACAAGCTTAGTTCTGGAGACGGAAGCTGGTTTCCTCATTCTGTACATTCTGCTGTATTAGTGTATTATGGCAAGGCCACTTACACAGTTAGTTGGTTTCAGTGCAGAGGCCCATTACTGCACAAGCAATGAAACAATCCAGAGGATGTTTAAGGCACCTTAGTTATATGTTAACATACTCAGAACCAAACTTTATTTTTAGTGGAGGAATATACAATGCAGAGATCTCAATAAATTTTATTAAAAATGTTTTAATACATTCTATACTGTTTTCTATATGTTTAAAATATATAGCATAATAATAAGAAATTTACACTGTAAAAATTACATATTGAAATTATCTGGGGGGCCGTCTGTTGTTTTTCAGTCTTTCTCTGATACTGCCGCCTCAGTTCTTATCATAAAACTTCTCAAAAACCTCTCTACTTCTATTTCTGTTTCCAATCCAGGCCGTATTCCCCATTAAGTATCAAAGGATATGATCTCCAAGGTCTCATTCAGTACCACAGACTGAGTGGATGCCTTCACAGGTGGTGGGATCCCAGGACACTGAATCCTCCCCACCATCCATGTCATAAAAGAAGAAATTGGTTTGACGCTACATTTAAAAATAAGACCTGACTGATTTCTAAGAATATCACGTCATCACTTCCTCCACTCTGACAATCTGAAATGTGTCTGGGTATGCATTCTTACTTCAACAGATCATGTCCTCCTCTCTTTCCACATACAAAATAAATTGAGTCATTCATTATTTATCCTAACACCCATTTTAATTCTAAGGTTCATCTGTACTGTTAGTTCTTTTCTTTCCCTTTATTTCTTATACAGAGCCCCTGCGTGGGGCAAACAGTTAAGGTGTGCAGCTGCTAACCAAAAGGCTGGGAGATTTGAGTCCACCCAGAGGCGCTTGGAAGAAAGACCTCACGATCTACTTCTGAAAAATCAGCTACTGAAAACCCTACGGGGTACAGTTCTACTCTGACACACATGGGGATACCACTAGTCGGAGTCGACTCGACAGCAACTGGTTATTTCCTATACAGAATGATTCTGATCTTCTCATTTCTCTTAAATCCAGTCATATTCTTCATATGTAGGAATAAGCTTCTGGCTTCTTTTAGTGCTTTTAAGGTCTGAGCACTTACATGTTGAAGTACATATTACTTCACTCTAAATTATATAGTTTATCTCTCTTTTATACATTGAAACGAGTCAGAATTGACTCCATGACACACAACATATACTGAAATTTTTAAAAGATGATGTACGCACATAAGCTTTATTATCTATGAATTTGATTTAGGTTAGTACAGACAGCATTAATACTATTTGCTATAGTCAGGGGCTGTATACTCAGATAAGGTTGGGAACCATTGTTTCTTCCAGCCCGTTCATCTCTTGGTCTCTCTTTTTTTTTAAAGAAAATAGAGTGATTGCTCAGGTACCCCTTCCAGTTATCAGCTGCATTGGAACTAGTAGCAAGTCTCCAGCTGCTGCTTCTTGACCCTCCCTTCCCTGGTCTGGCCGATTTCTTTGAAGCATTAGGCTCTGGGAACTGCCACCGTGTGAGGCGTCTTGATGTACCTGCAACACTGTTCTCAACTCATCTGAAAAAGGGAATGGAGTATTTGAAAAGGAGCACGGACAGCATCTGCAGCATCTGCGGCACCACGGACAGCGTCTCCGGCACCACGGACAGCGTCTCCGGCACCACGGCTGCCTCGTGATGGCCCTGGATGGCCAAGTGCTTCCTTGCTCCAGCTCCACTTCACTCTGGGCCCACTGCGTGCAGGCACCCCACGCTCTGGACTTCCTCTCTTCCCATCAGAACCAGTAGCTCCTCTCGACCCCTCCCAGCCTCTGCCCTCCACTCTGCAGTTGAGGACCTGCTCACTGTTTCCCAAGGTGACCACGCACTAATTAAAGTACAACACTGGTTATTGTGTAACCCTGTTTTCACAAGTCCTTCCAGAAATTGAAAGTAGACCTGGGGGTGTAGTGTTTAAAGCGCTCAACTGCTAACCAAAATGTCGGCAGTTCAAACTCACCAGCCTGTCCACGGAAGAAAGATGTTGCAGTCTGCTTCTGTAAAGATTACAGCCTTGGGAATCCTGTGGGGCAGTTCTACTCTGTCCTAAAGGGCCACCATTACTCAGAATCGACTCAATGGCAAAGGGTTTGGTTTGGTTTTCTCCAGAAATCTGCAAGCTTTAACCAATTCAAAAGACTGTGGCAAACTGAAGGGGCCTTTAACCATACCTCCTACATATGAGTTTATTCTAATATCTATTGTTTTCCCACATCATCTGTGTTTTTTGTCTCTTCCCGTCATCCTATGTGACAAGGTCAGCAATAAAGAGAGGAAGAGGTAGGTGGGAAGATCAGATAAGCATAAACATGACAAAAACAAGAATGATCTGACATGAATATCACTATATGTCTTTTAAAAGTTCTTCACTTTTTAAAAATCACGAAATGGCAAAATTACTTAAGTGCACAAAATAATACAACACGTTCATGATTTAACATGCTAACACTTGGTTGTATTTACAATAATATATTTTAAGGAACAAAACTTTATGAAACAGTTGAAGCCCAATACACCCCACCATCCCAGCTCCCTTCCTCCCTCTCCAGAAGTCCCCTGCAGCCTGAAATTGGTGGGCATCTTTCCCTTCTGTGTTTTTATACTTTATCTGCATATGCAGGCATCACTAAACAGTAAATCTATTTTCTGTAACTTAAAAATTTTTGTGTAACTTAAAAATTTATTTTGTGTAACTTAAAAATTTACCTAGATGATATCATACCTATAATGTCAACTGAGAAATACAAAAGGATGCTTTTGAGATTTATTCATGGCCAATCAAATGATCTAGTTCATTCATGTAATTGCTGTACAGTATCTTGTGAATATATTACTATGTATTTATCCACTCCTCTATTTACAAACATTAAATTGTCTCCAGTTTTCTGTTATAATGAATAAATATTTCCATACACCTACTTTCATTCATGCCTGTCAGATATTCTCTAGGGAATACATCTAGAAGGAGAATTGTTGGGTGTGGTTTATAAGCACTTTCAACTGTATTAGATACTTCTACATTGCTTTCAAGAGTGGTTGTACCAACTTATCCTACCACCAGCAATATATGCAAATTTGTCTTTCTCCATCTTCTCAAAACATTTTAGATTCTTTGAATTTTTGAAATCTGATGTGTGCCTCATTATCTCTATTTGCATTTTTCTGATAACCAATGAAACTGATAAGTTTCTTAGCCCTTCATAAGTTTTTTGAACATTCTGATTTCCTCTTCTGATAGCCTTGTCTTTTCCTTATTAGGCTGTTTGTGCATTATTTACTGACTTCTGGAGACTTTCTCTACTCTGAATACTAGTTCTGCATCAATTATATGTCCACCTCTCTCTTCATCTTGTCTCTGACTTGTCCTTCCTCTTCTGTCACGCAGAAAAAGATTCATTTTTTTTCCCTTTAATACTTGTACATTTGCATCTTGTTTAAGAAATCTTTCCATATCCCAATGTTATAAAGATGTTCTAGATTTTCTCCTACGGTTTAAAAATTCTAGTCTTTAACTCATCTGGATTTATGGGGGAGCATATAGTATGAGGAAGGAAACCATTTTTATCTTGTTTTCTATATGGAGGAACAATTTATATTTATTACATAGTAATTTTCCCCACTAATTTGTAACACCACTTCTCTCTTACACCAATTTCTCATACATAAGTTGGTCTTTTAAGTAACTTAATCTTTCTTTTCCTGGTTCTACTAAATTATTTAATGGGGATTATAATTCTGCTTCATGGGTGATTACAACAAGTAGATGAATTTGTGTTTAAAGACTGTCTAAAATCGCACCTGGCACAATCAGAACCAAGGAAGTGTCAGATGCTATTGCTTCAGTTGTGTCCACTGATCTAGTCAACCTCTCCCAGCACCTCTGCGGGTACAGTAATCCAATTACTAAGGCCTTAGATAATCCTTGAAATCTAGTTAGACAGAAATCCTTCTTCTTTATAGCTGTCAGGGTTAGTCTTGGTCTTTCATGCTTCGGTATGATTTGTTCTTACTTCAATTAATTAATACATAAACACATTCACAGCTCATACAGTACAGATCATACACCACAGAATCCTCATCCTCCCCACCCTGGCACCTGTTGGGTATACTGATCCTCCAGGCCTTTCTATGCATTTCTTTCTGTGCATTTATATCAAAGTATAGGGTCTAGGTATATATATTTTTTCACCCATATTATCCTTATTGTTCTGTGACTTGCTACCTTTATTGAGGATCAGCTTGGTAAGTTGTGTGGGAAAACAATGGGATTTTTATTGGGAAAACTTGACATTATGAAAAATTGGTATAGAATGGATAAAATTTTTAAATAACAACAAGCTGTCCCATCCATGAATATCAGTACCTCTTCAGGATTCTTATCTAATACCAAGGACTTAAATCTAACAGATGTTGGGAAAGCTGAAGCCAAGACACTAAAGATCTTGTTCCCAACACTGGGTTTTACATACTGGGATTCTTTAGTTGAAGTTCACTCATTTATTATTCACAATATTCATTGAGCACCTATTTTGTAGAAAGATAAATATGAAATAGTCCCCATCCTGAGGTTCCTATATGCAGGTAGGTATGGCCGATGTTTATGTGAATAAATGACCATCCAAAATGATGAGCACTTTAGCACAAGCACATCCAAAGACCATGGCACAAGGGAAGGAAGAGCAGATAGCTGCTGAGCAAAACAGAGGGTCTGAAAATACTTTCTAGAGTGCACAGATTTAGGGGAGAAGGAGGTGGACCAGTAGGAGTTCACTAAATAAAGGCCATTCCAGACAGAGGGAAAAGGATGTACAAAGACAAAGAGGCCTAAGAGAAGGCAGAAGGGGTGGACATGAGTGTGGCTGGGAGTGTTGAAGAGGAGTGGCTGGGCACAGGTTGTGAAAGAATACGTTTGCCAGACTTAGCCCTTTCATATTCGGCATCCTCCTGTTCAGCAACTGAGGGACAACAAAGGATATTAAGCTGAGTGTGGCTGCGTGGAGCTATGAACCCTAGAAGGAAGTCAAAGTAGAGGTAGGAGAAGTCAGGTCAGGCTGGGAGGGCAAAGACTCTTTTCTGCAGTCTTAATAATCACTAGGCTTCACTGCTACTGGCAGGGCTTGCAAGAATCCCTAGGGGCCCCTGGGTGGTGCAAACGGTTAATGTGCTCTGCTGCTAATTAAATGGTTGGCGGTTTGAGTCCACCCAGAGGCACCTCAGAAGAAAGGCCTGGCGATCGACTTCTGAAAAATTAGCCATTGAAAACTGTATGGAACACAGTTCTACTCTAACACACATGGGGTCATCATGAGCTGGAATCGACTCCACACCAGCTGGCTGGTGTGTGGGAGTGGGTTCCCAGGTTCCCCCACTCCAATCCAAGGATCCCTGGGAGAAGAACACCTGCTCACCACAGCACCAGCCAGAAGAGAGCCAAGGTCTGGTTCCTGGCTTCTGAACAGATATTTTTCTCCAAGCAGTACTGATTGGACCGCCAGAGGCATCAAACCCATGGCTATGAGTTCATTAGCTCAGTGCTCTGACAAGTCTCCTAATTAAGTAAACAGAGGGTACAGCTATTTTTATTCACATCTGACTGACTCAGTACAACCAAACCAACCCTTGGTGTACAATGTAAAAAAAAAACATGCACACACGCAAAACAAACAAAAACATAATTGCAAGCCTATCAGTGATCAATAATATCAGGATAGGCAACTACCAAAGGAGCCCTGGTGGCACAGTGGTTAAACGCTGGGCTAACTGAAAGGTCAGCAGTTCAAACCCAGCAGCTGCCTGCAGGAGAAAGATGTGGCAGTCCATTTCCCATAAAGATTAACGCTTTGGAAATCCTGTGGAGCAGTTCTACTCTGTCCTATGGGGTCGCTATGAGTTGGAATCAAATTGATGGCAATGGGTAGTGGTAGTAGCAGTAGTAGTAGCCTGCCCTCTTCCAATGCTTATTGTTCTGTTGGAAGAAAGATATTGGAAATAATGACCCATCTTTGCAATTGAAACCCTGAAGCAAGGTAGATCCAAGCATTACAAATGCAGAGTTGGGAAGTTTCTTGTTTTGTTTTCATGATTTAAAGGAATCAAATCCTGCCTATTATTCATTAAAGTATTCCTTTAGGTTTGTAGTGGAAACTAGGCAGTTTCTTAAATGCTCAGCTGCTCACCGTCCTGGCAGCATGCTGTTGGAGCCCTCAGGAGTGCCAGACCTTGGGAAAGGATTTTGTTTGTCATGAAAAAAACAAACACCGCTGAGAGGCATTGGATTCTCCAAAGAAGAGGCCCTCTCCTGAAAGTCGTGAAAAGGTGGACAGAATGTCAGGGGAGCTAACAGAACTATGAGGTGGAATCGACTCAACGACAGTCAGTTTTGGTTTATCAGAACTGCAGCAGAGTGAGCCCTGGTGGCACAGTGGTTAAGAGCTCGGCTAACTGAAAGGTCTAAAAGGTCAGCGGTTCAAACCCAGCAGCCGCTCTGTGGGAGAAAGATGTGGCAGTCTGCTTCCGTAAAGATTTACAGCCTTGGAAACCCTATGGGGCAGTTCTACTCCATCCTATAGGGTCCTTGTGAGTCAAATCGACTCGAGGGCAAGGGGTTTTTTGGGTGTTAACAGAACTGCAAGCTGATATATAAGCCCTTCCATCTTACCAATTTTCCTTCACTTAATAGCTTCACTCTTTATTGACACAGGAATAATTTTTCATATGTTGCTGCTGCCCCCCACCAAGCCTCACTACGCTATTGCAAGACCCAGAAAACAGTATCTGATCAGTATACTCTGCCCTCTGCTGTCTATACATAAAAAGTGCATAGCTCTATTTTTCCAACCAGTTTAGCATTAGCATGCATAGCAGGCGTGCATATGGAAATTATTAGCTACCAAGGGCTTTATATTGTTTGATTTCTATGTTTCCAAATTTTTAAACTAATTTCACTTTAGTTAGATTTTTCCCTGTAAAGCACAGAGGAGTTGAGAAAATAGGAAGCCCCCCTTCCCCTTTTCCATAATAATCTTTTTCTTTAATGAGAGAGGTACCCTCTTACACTCTCATTTGAAGACACCCTAGAACATAGGTGTGTTTGAAAGCTTTGCATGAAATAGGGACACAAACAGCACCCATGTCAATATAACAAAGTATTTTCAGTATCAACTATACAATAGCTGGGATCTGCTTCAAGATCAGAAAAACCAGCTGTCATCAAGCGCATTCTGACTAATGGCAACCCCATTTGTGTTAGATTAGAATTGTGCTTCATATAGTTTTAAGTGGCTGATTTTCTGGAAACAGATCACCAGGCCTTTCTTCCAAGCACCTCTGGGTGGACTTGAACCTCCAATCTTTTGGTAAGCAGTCGAGTGTGGTGACCGTTTGCACCACCCAGGGACTCCTTCAAGATAATAGTATTAGTATTCAAATAGTATTCAAGTACTGATAATTATATATAATTATAATTATACTGGGTAATGGATATAATGGGTTCATTATATAATTCCCACTACTTTTAAATATGCTTAAAGATTTCCAAAAATGTTGTTCCTCCTCATTCTAGTTTGATGAAGACTGAGCAGCTACCTCTGAAGCATAAAGATGTGACATTCTCAGGTATGAATCAGAGAGTGGGAGAAATGTGGATTTTGGAATCAGAAATCTCTGAGTTTTCATCATACCACCATCACTCGCTGACCGCGAGACCATGGGCAAGTCACTTCATCTCTTCCAGCCTCCATCAGTTTCTATATTTCTAAAAAGAGAACAATAAAACCTATTGCACAAGGTTATTATGGGCATAAAATAACACAATGTATTAAAATACCTGGTACACCAAATCAAAACCATACCTGTTGCTGTCGAGTTGATTTTGACTCATAGCAATGCTACAGGACAGAGTAGAACTGCCCCATAGGGTTTCCAAGGTTGTAAATCTTTATAGAAGCAGACTTCCACATCTTTCTGCCTTGGAGCAGCTAGCGGGTTTGAACTGCCGACCTTTCGGTTGGCAGCCGAGTGCTTAACCGCTGCACTACCACAGCTCCGTTTTACTTGCCACACAGTATGCCAATAATAGATCTTTCTGCCCCAAGAGCTGCACCTGCAGGGGGAATTCTTGTCCCAAGAGCTGTACTAGCAGCAGTGCATTTCTGCTCCAGAGAGACTACACACAGCATTTCCTGGTTGAAGAGTTTCCTGGTCAGTGACAGTGAACATGTCTTTTGGGAGGGTAAGTGTGTCACCTTGAGACACTGAGGCCCCATGCTAGCATTCCTCCCAGACCTCACCCTATGCATCTCTTCATTTATATCCTGCTCTGTTGTATTAAAGTTCTTATCGCAGGTGTGGTGTTTCAGTGAGCTCTGTGAGTCATTCCAGTGAATTATCAGACCTAAACGGAGAAGTGGGGCTGGCTGCTTGAAGTACAGGGAGTTGTGTAGACTCCTGTGCTTGTGGCTGGTACCTGTTGATCTATCCCTGGGAAGCTAGGGATGAGATAACCTAGGCCCAGGTTTCCAGGGATGAGATGACTAGCCCTAGGTGGCTAAGAATGAGATGGAGCGGCTGCATCTGCAGCTGGGGTCTGAACTGGCCAATGAAGTAAAGCTAAGATTTCCAAATGACACAATTGGTGTGTAGAATGGGACATGTTATTCGCCACACAATTTGGCATCAGGGGTGGATGATCTTAGTCTCCCTAAACTGGTTAGCACAACTGGCTCTGTGAGCAGGATGGAATTACTGATTCTAAATTCCTCTGTTCCGCGCAGGGTAGTTTAAAGGCAATATGTTACAATTACTACCATTAACACCAGGATACTACTTTTATTCATTCATCAGTTTCTAGAGTTTGGCCCATGGATAATCCTCTTCATTAGGAATGGTTTGAGTGAAAACTACAGTTTCTTATGCCCTCAATTAACCAAAATATATGAAGAATGCACAGTGTACTTGATTTTAACTGCCTGTGAAACTAAGGGTTAAAACACAAAGCCAAGTCATTTTAATGAAGAAAACTAACTTGGTAATTTTCTCTAAGAAGTCTGCATGACCTCAGTAATTAATTATGTCTCACAGGAAAAACAAATCTTGGAGAAGCAGATATAGAAGTTGGAGGAAAATTAGATGGCATGTATATTAGAAGCAAGACACTGATTAGCAAGTCATATAACTGATCATATAAAACACCTAAAACATTCCAAATTTCATAATTTAATATATATATATCTCAAAGGATCAAAAGTATTTATTTGCCTCATTTTATAAGGGAGAAAACCAGGGCTTAAAGATGTTTTTCCATATAATTAATCTGTGGTAGATCCACGATTCAAACCTAAATGATCTGACTGCCAAACTAGTTATCTTCCCAGCACGCCACTAATGCTGACTGTCATGGTTTGAACTATGTCCCCCCAAAAATGTGTGTATCAGTTTGGCTTGGCCATGATTCCCAGAATTGTGTAGTTGGCCTCCATTTCGAGATTGTAATTTTATGTTAAAGAGGATTAGGGTTGGATTGTAACACCACCTTTACCCAGGTCACATCCAATGTAAAGGGAGTTTCCCTGGGGTGTGGCCTCACCACCTTGTATCTCTGAAGAGACAAAAGGAAAGGGAAGCAGGCAGAGAGGTGGGGACCTCATACCATCAAGAAAGCAGTACCGGGAGCAGAGCGCGTCCTTTGGACCGGGGTCCCTGCGCAGGGAAGCTCCTAGTCCAGGGGAACACCAAAGAGAAGACGGCCAACAGAGAGAAAAAGCCTTCCCCTGGAGCTGACGCCCTGAATTTGGACTTTTAGCCTACTTTAACTGTGAGGAAATAAACCTTTCTTTGTTAAAACCATCCACTTGTGTTTCTGTTATAGCAGCAGTAGATGACTAAGACATTGACCTCATATACAATGAGAACCGACAGACAGTATAAGAAGGCAGGTGCCTGACCCTTTGGTGTAGGAGTCTACAGGAATATCTATTTTTCTTTTCTCCTGCTTTACCTAAATTTCTGTTATGCACTGAGTTGAAGAACTCTTGCAGCACCTACAATGCATTGTATTTTTGAAAACCAGATTTTTTTAGGTCCTCCAAATAATTGGAAATTTTACAAAGCTAAGTATGTTTTTTTTTTTAATGACACTTTAGAAGGGAATAAAGTAAACACTGACTTGGTTATTTCTTGTAAATCTATAAAACATAGGAACATATATTTATTACTAAATAATTAAAGTAGCATTGAAATTTAAAAAAAAAAAAATAATCAATGGTCTTGTGACATCCCAGTTCTCAATCAGGTTTAAATCTATGGGGAGAAAAAAAACTACTCAGAATTCCAAGTAAGTATAAAAATACAAATAATTAGGCAAACATTTTCATAAATATCTTTTGAACATTTCCATAAATTATACTTTATTCTCAGATTCTGGGGCCCAGATATTAACCCTTAAAAAGTGACATAACATAGGAAAACCCAAATAAGTTAGTACTCTTCATTTTCTATTTTTGTAATTATATTTCTAAGTGAAGATATATTTAAAAACAAATACTATAGAATTTTATTTTAGGGGACTATCTCATAGATGGAAACCCTGGTGGCACAGTGGTTAAGAGCTACAGCTGTTAATCAAAAGGTCAGCAGTTTGAATCCACCAGGCGCTCCTTGTAAACCCTAAGGGGCAGTTCTATTCTGTCCTATAGGGTCGCTGAGTCGGAACTGACTCGACAGCAACATTTTTTTTTTTTGGAATCTCATAGACACAGCCCCTGCCCTTAATTAATTTATAATCTAATTCCTTGACCGCAACACATGGACTGTACCACTGCAGATTACATATAGGACAGGCTCAGAGAGGCTTAGAGGTGACATTTTGTTGTGACTGATTTTTTTTTTCTGTCTCCTAATAGAGGAGCGTGCACTCGTGTGTGCATGCACATGTGTGTGTATGCATTTATGTAAGTGCAGGGGAGACTCGCAATTCTTATTATTTGACAATTATTATTGCTTAATTTCCAACTAATAGATAGTAAAGCAGTGAATTAAGCCCCTGGTGGCCTAATTAACTGAATTTCCACCAGTCCACAGTCTAGTCTAAGTGCCCCCTCCCACCAAGAACCTCCTCTGTACCACATGGTTGACTTTGCTGTCAGTGCTTTCGCTTGGTTAATGGCACCTTCCCCTCCCCGCCTTTCACTCTCCATGTCTCCTGCACTAATCAGGAGCTGGTGTATGTGGAAGAGGAGGTCCCTTCCAGAATACTTCAAGAAACTCCCAAGGATGTTCCTATCTCTTGCAGTTTGATTCACCCTGTATCTCAGGTTTGTACTTGTGAGACCCAGAAAAACAAGGCAGTCCTATCGAATTCTGGCTCTCAGAGGTTTCACTGTATTAATCTCCTTAATTGTTCGGTTAGTGATGTTTTCTTCTTGTTCAACTCATGCTAACCTAGCCAATGCCTGTTCTCCTTATAACACCACTCTGGCTGTGGATGCCAATGACCATACTCAAATGCCAAATCCACTGGGCACTCTTGCTTTTATATAATTCATCCTTCACACAGATCTTTTCTTGTTTTGAAAATCTATTTCTCCCTTGACTCCACGCCAACACTCCCATGATTTTCCATTTTAGGCACAGCCTTCTCTGCCTGGCATCTTTAAACACGGGCACCCTCCTGAGTTCATTCATCGGTCCTTTTCTCTTATTACACTACCCACTTTTCCTCGGCAGTCTCCTCAACTCCTGTAGCTTCAAATATCACCAATAATGACAAAAAGATATAAACATCTCCATCCCAAGCCTTTTACCACATCAGGCTCATTATGCTCAAAACTGATTCTCACCGACTGATTCTCTCTCTCCCCAAAGTTGCTTCTCCTACCATGATCATGTTTTCTAACACGTGCATGCACACATGCATGCGCACGCACATACGCACACACACTAGGATCCCTGAAGGCACCATAGATGTCTTCTTTTTCCTGGCCATCCTCACCTTTCACACCTAATCCCTCACCAAATTCTGTCAGTTCTATTCAGCCTCTGAAGAATCTCTTACCCTTGCCTCCCTTCCTTCCAGCCCTGCTACTGCTATTTGGAAAATATTCAAAAGAAACTGGAAGAATAAAAATACAAGACAGTGTCACACACAGAGATAACTTCCATTTGTATTTTGTATAATTTATTCCAGTTGCTGTTCCACTTTATTGCTTTGTTAGAAGGCAATTACTGCCATCTTGGCAAATTCTCTTCACTTCCAATCTCCCCAGATTTCTCCTCTCACCCAACCAAGTCACCTCTAGTTCTCTAGTCACAGGTCTGCTTCAAATTCTTCAATGACTTCTCATCACCTCTGAAAGATCACCTAGGGTCGGAATCTCAAATGGAGATTTGAGAACCCTCTTCTCCATGACATCTCACCTATCTCTAGGGAGTCATTACCAGTCACTTTGACCCATCCACACTATTCTCCAAACCCATATAATTACTTGAAGTTTTGAACTCTCTTTTAGGACTCTGTGCCTTTGAAGGGGCTGTTACCTCCACTGAAAGTATCTTTCTCCTCCTTTCATTGGTTATCTTCTATTAATCCTTCAAGAATCAGCATACGCACTTACATCTCCCAGGAAAGTCTCCCTGACACCCTTGAAACTGAAATAATTGTCTCTCCTCTTGCTCCCACAGGGCCCTTTACATACTCTATTAGATAACAATAAGATAAGGCAATGTGTTCAACATGAAGGCAAGGACTGTTTTCTTTATGGATTGCCTGGTACTTCTAAAGAGATTAATGTACGGGTTTTGAAACAAATTAATAAATCAGCATACCTTCTTCTTACTTGAATACAGATGTCTCATCCTGATCCTCTAGACCTGTGCTGTTCAATATGTTAATGTCTAGCAACACGTTGTTGTTAGGTGCTGCTGAGGTGGTTCTGACTCACAGCGACCTTATGTACAACAGTATGAAACACTGCCCAGTCCTGTGGCATCCTTACAATCGTTGCTATGTTTGAGCCCATTGTTGCAGCCACTGTGTCAATCCATCTCGTTGAGCGTCTTCCTCTTTTTTGCTGACTCTCTACTTTACCAAGCATGATGTCCTTCCCCAGAGACTGGTCACTCCTGATAACATGTGCAAAGCATGTGAGACGAAGTCTCACCATCCTCACTTCTAAAGAGCATTCTGGCTGTATTTCTTCCAAGACAGATTTGTTTGTTCTGGCAGTCCATGGTATATTAAATATTCTTCCCCAACACCATAACAAATGTATCAATTCTTTTTCAGTCTTTCTTATTCATTGTCCAGCTTTCCCATTTGCATATGAGGCAACTGAAAATACGATGGCTTGGGTCAGCAACACCTTAGTCCTCAAAGTGACGCTTTAAAGAATTCTTCTGCAGCAGATTTGCCAAATGCAACACGTGGCTATTTAAATTTAAATAAATTTAAGTGAAATAAAATTGAAAATCTAGTTCCTTGGTTGCACTAGCCAAATTTCAAGTGCTCAACAGCCACGTGTGGCTAGTGGCTACTGGATTTAACAGCACAGATACAGAGCATTTCCATCATTGGACACTGTTGCTCTTGCTCATTCATATGATAGACTCAACTCATCCACTTATCTGTCCCTGCTCTCCCACAAGACTGCAGCTGTCAAAGCATTTCTGTCTCTCATGGTGGCAGCCCTGCACTAGGCCATAGTTGGTATTCAGCAAAAGTTTGTTATATGAGTATAATTTCTCCTACACCATCTCCATTATGGATTACCTGCCCTGATAAGTTGGTTTCTTCACCATTCTACGTGACCCTATTCTCTTTGTTCTTACTCTCACCTCTGCCAGGTCAAATTTCACCAGTCTTTAAGGTTCAAAAGCCCCTTTCTCTTCCAACTCTTTCTACCTCTTCCTTTTATAACGCCATTTCTCATCTGGATGCCTGAGTGCCTCTCCCAGAGTGGCAGTGTTCTCCCCCAGCCCTGAGCACAAGCACATGGACCTGGCTCTCCAGCGGAACAGCAGAGCGTGTTGTCCTGCAGGGACAAGTCCATTTATAAGGTGCTGTGGTGTGATAATAAGGACATAGGGACCTAGTTATGGCTGATATTTATTATCATAGGAGTATTAAGGAGAGGCTTTGACAAAATGGGTGCAGTCAATATTAAAAATGCAGATACTAGTCAGACCACATGGGAGGATAAAGCACAATTCACATTCTGAAGCAGTCATGAAGATCCTTAACTGGGCAGAACATGGCACGATTTTGGCCTCAGCTCCACCAGATAACTAAAAGCAGGCTCTTGCTGCTTTGAGGGGTTCTGAGGGTGGAGTGGTACAGGCTTTTTTATGCAATTGGCCTGGTCCTTTCTCATTATGCCTTTAGTGCTAATTTGCTTACAAATATTGGTCTGGAGAATGAGAGGGTCAATAGTGTAACTGCTTAACTACTGGTACAGAGTAGGGGCTGCCCCAAGATTCCCAAGTAAGTGAGGGCAGTGAACAGGACAAGGGGAGCTTCATTGTATTACTGATTATATTTTGCTTAGGCTCTTCCTGTTGGTTCTTACTCAGGGAATATAATGGGAAAATGGGAGTGAGACTCTGGGAACTCAGATTGTATTTCTTTTCGTTCTGTGCAGTGACCAGGGATGGGAGACTCTCATCTTTCTCCCAATGCCCTACTCAGCAGTTATTTCTACCCTATTGTCGTTTGTTGTTAAATGGCAGTAGTGTCTACCCTCATAGCTGCCACTTATAACAAGTAGCTATGATTGAAGGCATGTTTTTATTGTTCCATGCCACTGAGTATGTTCTGACTCACAGCAACCCTATGTACTACAGAAAGAAACACTGCCCAGTCCTATGACATCCTCACAATCATTGCTATGTTTGAGCCCATTGTTGCAGTCACTGTATCAAACCTTGTTGTTGAGGGTCTTCCTCTTTTTCATTGATGGAAAAAATGGTGAGAGTGATTATTTGTCATAATAGGGCTATGGGAATTCAGGCACAGGAGTAACCGCATCATTTTGAGAGTCAACACAGGCAACAGGATAGTCTCATTAAGCCTATGGAATTAGAACAAGAGATGAAAGGATGGTTAGATCATGAGAGGAAATAATAATCAAGGAGACAATGGTTGTTTATGTTTTAAAGAATCACTTTGCTCTGATGGGACTGTTGAACGCGGTCAGTACCCCTCTGTCTGTGGGTGTGGGGTCGTCAGACAGGCCTGGACAGTCATGTTAACGCAAACCTGATAATTCAACTAGTGCTGCACCATGTGACCAATGCTAGACCAATCATAAAGTTTTAATATCACTTGTGAACATTAGGAAAGAGAATAACTCTCTCATCCTCTCGTATTATAAATTGTAATGACCACATAAGTCTATATAAAGCAGTAACAATCTTTTCTGTCTGTCTGAGATGAAAATGAACAAAAGGAAAGCAAAGCTGTGACCTGGGGAGATAGAGCTCTGAGAACATCATTTAAGGACCATGTTCCAGCTATGACTGAAGTTGCACTACCGCTGGCCTTTAGTGATGAAAAGTAATAGATTGCTTTTGTGGTGGTAGTGGTGGTTGTTGTTTCCTTTATTTTTCAGTTCCTTGCTTCGTATAATTTATTGTATGGAGTTTTCCAAGATGCTTCAATTGAAACCACATTAAAAATAATACTGTGATAAAATACACATAACATAAAATTTGCCATTTTAATCATGTTAAGTATATTTTAGTGGTGGTAATTACATTCAAAATGTAGTGCAACCATCATGATTATCTATTTCCAAAACTTTATCATTATCCCAAACAGAAACTCTGTATCTATTAAGCAATAACTCCTCATCCCCATGTCCCCCCCATCGCTGGTAACCACTAATCTATTTTCTGTCTCTATGAATTTGCCTGTTCTAGATATTTCATATCAGTGAACTCATACAATATTTATCCTTTTGTAATCGACTTATTTCACTAAGCATAATGTTTTTAAGGGTCATCCATGCTGCAGCATGTATTAGAACTTTATTCCTTTTTATGGCTGAATAGTATGCCATTGGATGTACATTCCACATTTTGTTTATCCATTCATCCCTTGATGTACACTTGGGTTGTTTCTACCTTTTGGCTATTGTGAATAATGCTTCTATGAACAAGCATGGTGTACAAGTATCTGTTTAATGCCTTGCTTTCAATTATTTGGATATACACCTAGAAGTGGAATTCATATTTTTCATTTTACTTTTTGAGGAACCCATAAACTGTTTTCCATAGTAGCTGCATTATTTTAAATTCCCACCAGCAATGCACAAGAGTCCCAGTTTCTCCACATCTCACCAACACTTGTTAGTTTCTGTTTTACTGATAACAGCTATCCTAATGGGTATAAAGTGGTATGTCACTGTGGCTTTGATTTACATTTCCACACATGGGATCAATATGATTCGGAACTCACTTCACAGCAATGGGTTTGGTTTACTGACTTTGAGCGTGTTTTCTTATGCTTATTGGCCATCTGTATATCTTCTTTGGGAAAATGTCATTCAAGTCCTTTGCCAAGCTTTCAACTGGGTTGTCTTTTTGTTGTTGAGTTGTAGGAGTGTCTTATATATTGCAGATATTAAACTCTTATCAGATATATAGTTTCCAAATATTTTCTTCCATTCTGTACGTTGCCTCTTCGCTTTCTTGATAAAGTCCTTTGTCAAGCTTGTGGAATGTTGTTTTTGTCATGAAAGCCTGTTGAACTTCATCTAATGCCTTTTCTGTGTAGACTGGGATGACTGGGATCTTTTCAATTGTTATGTTAATGAAGTGAATTACATTGATCCATTTTCTAATGTTGAACCACCCTTGCATTCCTGAGATAAATCCTACTTGATCATGTTGTATAATCCTTTTAATATGCTGTTGGATTCCATTTGCTAGTATTTTCTCAAGGATTTTTACATCTATATTCATAATGGATACTGGTCTGTAGTTTCTTTCTTGTGATATCTTTGTCTGGCTTTGGTCTCAGAGTAATGCTGGCCTCATAGAATGAGTCAGGAACTGTTCCCTCCTCTTCTAGTTTTTGGAAGAGTTAAAAAAGGATTGGTGTCACTTTTTCTATAACTGGTAGAATTATGCAGGACTTTTTTTTATTGACACTTTTTTGATTACTGATTCAATCTCTTCACTTGTTATAGGTGTGTTGAGGTTTTCTATTTTTCTTGACTCAATTTGGAAAATTTGTGCGTTTCTAGGAATTTGTCCATTTCATCTAGGTTATCTAATTTGTTAGCTTACAATTGTTCATAGTATTCTCTTATAATCCTTTTTATTTTGGTATGATTAGCTGGAATTTCCTCACATTCATTTCTGATCTAATTTATTTGCATCTTTTTTTCCTTGTCATTCTAGCTAAAGGTTTGTCAATTTTATTGATCTTTCCATAGAACAAACTTCAGGTTTTTTTGATTCTCTCCCTACTGTATTTTCTATTCTGTATTTTATCTCTACCTTTATTTTTTCCTTCTTTCTGGTTATTTTTGGGCTTAGTTTACCCTTGTTTTTCTACTTCTTCAAGGGGTAAAATTAAGTTATTGATTTGAGATCTTTTTTAATGTAGGTGTTTACAGCTATAAATTTCCCCCGAGACTACCTTCACTGCATTCCATAAATTTTGGTATGTTGTGCTATTATTTTCATTTGTCTCCAAGTATTTTTTAATTTTCTTTGTGATTTCTTATTTACCTCACTGGTTGTTAAACAGTCCCCCCCCAACACACACACATATTTGTGAATTTAACCAGTTTTAATTCATTTATTAATTTCTAGTTTCATTCCACTATGGTTGGAGAAAATAGTTTGTATGTTGTCCAATATTTCTAAATTTATTGAGACTTTTTTGGGATCTAACACATGGTCTATCCTGGCGAATGATCCATGTGCACTGGAGAAGAATGTGTACTCTACTGTTGTTGGGTGGAGTGCTCTGCATATGTCTGTTAGGTCCAGTTGTTTTATAGTGTTTTTAAAGTTCTCCATTTCCTTATTGATTTTCTTTCTAGATGATCTGTACAGTATTGAAAGTGGTGTGCTGAAATCTCCAACTATTACTGTAGAATTATATGTTACTCCTTTCGACTCTGTCAATGTTTGCCTCATATATTTTGGGGCTCTCAAGTTAGGTGCATATATATTTATAATTGTTATATCTTCTTGATGAATTTACCCTTTTATCATTAAATAATGTCTTTGTCTATTGTAACAAATTTTGGCAAAGTCTATTTTGAATGATATCAATATTGTCACCCTACCTGTCTTTTGAATAGGGAAGACTGAAGAATTGATGTCTTTGAATTATGGTGTTGGTGAAGAAGATTGAATATACCACACACTGCTAGAAGAACAAACAAATCTGTCTTGGAAGAAGTACAGCCAGACTGCTCCTTAGAAGCAAGGGTGGCTAAACTTTGTCTAACATACTTTGGACATGTTATCAGGAGGTACCAGTCCCTGGAGAAGGACAACATGCTTAGAAGAGGGTCAGCAAAAAACAGGAAAACCCTCAACGAGATGGAGTAACACACTGGCTCAACAATGGGTTCAAACATAGCAACAATTGTTAGGATGGCACAGGACCAGGCAGTGTTTCATTCTGCTGTACATAGAGTTGACATGAGTCAGAACCAACTTGATGGCACTTAATAACGATCACAATCTCTCTTTTGATTACTGTTGGCATGGAATATTTTTTGCATCCTTTCACCTTCAGGCTATTTGTGTCTTTGTATCTAAATAGGATCTCTTGTAGACAATATATAGTTGGATTATGGTTTTTTGTTTTCGTTTTTATCCATTCTGATAATCTTTGCCTTTTGATCAAATAGCTTAATCTATTTATATTATATAATAATATATGTAGTCCTGGTGGTGCAGTGGTTAACAGTTCAGCTGCTAACCAAAATGTTGGCAGTTCGAACCCACCAGCCACGCCTTGGAAACCCTATGGGAC
>NW_004443956.1:16973908-17033693 GCF_000243295.1 Trichechus manatus latirostris | reverse complement strand
TCTTATACCTTTTTTGTCCATCATTTCCTCCATTACTGTCTTCTTTTGCATTTAGTTGATATTTTCTAGTGAACATCTTCTCTTTTCCATTTGTGTATAGTTTTTAGATATTTTCTTTGTTCTTACCATGAGGATTACATTTAACATCCTAAATTTATAACAATTTAGTTTGAAATGATATCCACTTAACTTCCATAGCATACAAAACCTTGCTCCTATGCAGCTCCAGCCACCCCCTTATGTCGTGGTTGACACAAATTACACCTTTATATATTGTATGGTTTCTCATGAGAAATCTGCTGTTTATATTATTGAGGACTGATTCTCTGTGAAGAGTCGCTTCTCCCTTGCTGCTTTCAAGATTCTCGCTTTGTCTCTGTCTTTTGACAGTTGGATTATAATTTGCCTTGGTATGGATCTCTTTGAGTTTATCCTACTTACAGTTTTTGGAGCTTCTTGGACTTTTAGATTGTCTTTCATCAAATTTTTAAAAAAGTTTTTGACCATTATTTCTTCAAATATTCTTCCCACCCGTCTCTCTCTCTTCTTCCGAAACTCCAATAATGAATATGTTGGAGTTCTTGACGGTGTTCCTCAGTTTCTGTCCACTTTCCTTCATTTTTTTTTTCTGCTCCCAGAATGGATAATTTCAACTGTTCTATCGTCAAGCTCACTGATTCTTTCTTCTGTCAGTTCAAATCTTCTGTTGAACCCTTTAGTGAACCTTTCATTTTCAGCTCCAGAATTTGTTTTGTTCCTACTTATAATTTTTATCTCTTTATTGATACACTTATTTTATTCACATATAATTTTCCTAATCTCTTTTAGTTCTTTGTCCATGGTTTCCTTTAGCTCTTTGAGCACATTTAACACAGTTGTTTTCAAGTCTTGTCTAGAAGTCTAATGTCTGATTTTCCTCAGGGATGTTTTCTGTTACTTTATTTTGTTCCATTGAGTGGGCCATCCATTCCTATTTCTTTGTATGTCTTGTTATTTTTTGTTGTAAAATGGACTTTTAAATATTATAATGTAGTAATTCTGAAGAAGTCTTGGTTGCACAGTGGTTAAGAGCTCTGAAAATCAGATTCTCCTCCTCCTTCCAGGTTTTGCTCGTTTTCTGATTGTTGAAGATTTTAGTAGTCCATTCGTTTAGTGAATTTATTATTATTTTTTGCAAAGATTATATTGCTTGTTGTGTGTAGTTACTGAAGTCTGTTCCTTTAGCTTATGTTCAGCAAATGTTTTGACAGCGATTTCCTTGAATGCTAGGAGCTGAAAAACAAAAACTAACAAAAACCAAAAAGAAAACAACAAACAACACCTTTCCTAGTTTTTGCAGATTGGCTCTGTGCTGGGGCACTCCTTTAACATTTTAACAGGTTTACACTGAGTGTAGAAGTAAGCCTATGGTGAAATCTTACGATTTTCTCAGGTCTTTTTCTGAGCATACATCTTGTCCTGGGTATGGTGTGGTTTTCTAAATTCCCCATATTGACAAGTACTTCCAAATGCCCTAACTTCCCAAAGAAACTCTCTTCTTGCCTTTTCCTCCCATACCTCAGGTGGTTAATTGTATATATCAACCATATTCTTTTGCCCCAGGCAGGCATGGGTTGCTTGTTTGCCTTACAGTGCTGTCAAGCTATTCCCTCCACGTTTCTACCCTGAATGAGTTCTGAAGTAGGTGAAACAGATCCAAGTGCATTGTTATAATCCTTCAGGTAGCTCCCAGACAGGTTAGAACAAACACAAAAATCTGTGAATAAGGTCTGCTCTGCTCCCTTTGGAACCAGGGACCAGAGTCTCACACTGGGAATATAGGCTGTTGTCTTCAAGAGACTGCTGAGCTGTGCAAAGGTAGGGCAAAAGCAAGTACAAAAGTCACAATACTTTCCTACCATTTTAAGTTGCCCTCTCTTGAGAGTTAGTGTTTGCTTGGTTGCTGTTTTCCAGAGTTCTGATAAAGTTCGTTCTGACAGTTTCTACTTTCTGTTGTTGTTGTTTCTGTGGGAGGATGGGAACTGTCTCTTCCGCCCTCTTGCTGACATCTCTCCCTAGTGGTTGCTATTTGTTAAATAATTTGTTATTGTTTTGTGTAAATCACTTTGGAATGTTTCTGTGACTTACAAGTGAAAGAAATGACCAGGATAAAGGCAATGAAAATACAATAAACAATGAGCAAATGTCCAAAGGCAAGAAGGTATAGGACTTTTGCCCATAGGGAACTTTATGTTATCCAACTTGGTGATAAATAAAGCTCTATTTGGAGAGTTATAGGAAATAAAATCAGGGAAGTGATTTGATAAAAACATTGCAGCAGTATGTAAGTTAGAATGCTGTGGGTGGTGAGACTGGAAATTCAATGCATAGTCCAAGTGGACATACTGTGGGCAGGAACTAGGAGAGCATCAGTAATAGTGAAAGAATGGGAGTGGACAAGATGGAATTAGAACTACATCAGGTCTTCCCCCTTGTTGTCTTCCCCTAGACAGTGCTCTATCTGCTGTGCAATAACGTAATTCAGTGAGTACGTACTTAAACATTATTCATGGGCCCAGCACTGTGCTAGGTGCTGAGAGAAGTTGAATCACAGGTGCTAACCATGTAGAATACGAGTAGACAGAGTTAACCTGCATGAAAACGAATTATAACCCAGATTATGTCAATACTTCAAATGTTTGTATCATAATAGAATGCCAAATAAAGCTTATGATAAGGGGTGAAGTGGGCAGGGACATTTTGTGAAGGAGGTAAGACATGATGTGGTCCTTGAAAGATTAGTGGGATTTTAAAATAGAGATTGTGGAAAATGCATCTAGTTATAAACATGCCAAAATAGTCAAGCTTGATCTGGGAAAGCCCAGCTAAGTTTTTGATTGTTTGTCCTAATAGAGCTTTTTCATGAAGCCAAATGGGAGCATTTTGGTTTGTCATTTGCAGAGACTTTAAGTTGCCTTATTAGCTTTTTATTAATATGCCCTTGTGAAAATAATGCCTTAAATGGCAAGTCTTCTCCCTGTCTCTTAAAGCTGTTTCCTTATGCTAATCACAGAATTTTTTTTTTTTTTAAAAAGTGGTATCCCAAAAATTTAACTCAAGCGTATGGTATATTGTTTGTATTTATTTCAATTGTACTATCCCATTTTTCAGATCATTTTTTCCCATTTATTTCAGCTCAAGGCCTTAGCTGTGAGTTGGACTATAATAACTCTTCCTCTTAAACAAAGTACCTCTTTCTTGGCCTTCCATTTGCTTTCATGTTCCTCTCATTTTTCTTGGATACTCTCGCTCTGTAATCAGTTCCTGGAGTCTTCACCGGTGTGGTTGATTTATTACTTCCTGACACGATTTTCTTTCACCGTCTTCTGTATTAGTCTTTCAAATTTACCTCCTTCTTATGTGACATAAGAGCCAAAACTGCAACTTTCTACAGCTTCCTGGGCAAACAACCTCCAAGGTTAAGAGATCTCCATCACATATTAGCTCTTGATTTCTTGACTTTCTGGGCCACCAGTGTTGATCAAGGGCAACTACAACTTTTCAGCTTATTTTCCCAATGCATGAGTGATTTAACTCATCTTTAGCCTATAGATCACTGTGACTCCACTTTTCTGTTGATGCTCCTGACATTTTCACTATTCTCATTCCTCTAATCCAGGGCTTTGTGAACTACTGTCCATGGGTGAAATCCAGCCTGCTGTCTATTTTTGTAAATAAAGTTTTATTGGAACACAACCATGCCCATTTGTTTATGTGTTGTCTATGACTGCTTTTATGCCACAGCCATCAAGTTGGGTAGTTAGGACAGAGACTCCATGGCCTACAAAGCCAAAAATATTTATATCTGGTTCTTCCAAGAAAAAGTCTGTCAATCCCTTGGACTAGAGCAAGAATCTGGATGTCAATTTTATCTACATTACTACTAATTATATGGGTGATTTTCCATTTCCTAAAGCAGAAAGGTGCAGACATTTTGGAAATAATCCAAAGAAATGTGTATCTTTCAACAATTCATATAATTGTTCTGTAAAATCATCAAATATGTATTTGATATATACTTTGCTTATGCACTAACCAAAAAAAAACAAAACAAAACCTGTTGGCACTGAGTTGATTCCAACTCACAGCAATCCTATAGGACAGAGTAGAACTGCCCCATAAGGTTTCCAAGGAGTTCCTGGTGGATTCGAACTGCCAACCTTTTGGTTAGCAGCCACACTCTTAACTACTATGCCACCTGGGTTTCCGTTTATGCATTAGGGATTCCAAAATGAATAATACATGCCTTTGACTTTAAAGAGCTCATGATCTCGTGCAAATGCTGGACGTGTAAATAAATAATTACAATGCATACATTTCTTGTATAATATTTACATGTATATGCCCAATTCTTCCTACCCCCACCTCCAAAACTTACTTTACAGAGAATGGGAGACTTCCACAAGCTCTTCAAGGATTATTAGGAATTTTCGAGGAATGGAAGGAAAAAAAGGGATAGTGGGCAACCGTGTACACAAAGGCATGAAGGCCAGAAAGAACATGTCATATTGGAGCCAAGTGATTGGTACAGCTGAGGTGCAGGGTGCCTAGAAAGAGGTTTCAGGCTAAATCTGTAAGCACTCTGTCACATGCCCAGCCACAGAGACACAACATGTACCCCCAACCTAAGGCAGAAATGGGTCATACTGGTAAGCAAACATGTGGCAGCAGAATGTCCCTTGAGGTGTACTTAGTCATTCGATGGACTAAACAAAAAGAGCAGCAAAGGCAATGCTACTTTTAATGGTTTGTGACATTTTACATTTCTTTCGTTCCCAGCTAAGCCCTTCCCTTTCACTGTATATTGCCAAACATGAATTGTATCCACTGCCTGGGAAGTAACTGGAAACCCCAAGAGGGATGTAGTTGTTGGTTTCTGAAAGGAAACATCTTAAAAATAACCTCATTTTTTAAAAATTAGACACAGCATGAAATGAGGTGTCTGGGAAGGAAATAATGAATAATGGAGAAATGCCAGTGACATTGTGAGTGTCCTCTGAGAAGGTATGCAGATATTCCTACTTCTTATTGTTCTTCATTTGGGAATTTACCGTTCATGTCCTTATTTCCCATCCTGGACTATGTGTTAGGTGAACTAGTGAATAAGAGCATGGCAAGTGGAGGCTGACATCATGGATTCTGAGTGATGACCATACCACAGGCACAGGGCTAGGTCCTGGGACATCTGTGGACATGGGTCCTGGGGACACCTGTGGACATGACACAGCCCCTGCCCTCTGGAAAACCAGAGTCTAGTGAAGAAGAAAGAAGACCAGGTGATTTCCACTGCAGTGCAGTAAGCCCTTCAATGGCGGTACACACAGGGTGTTCTAGGAACGTATCAGAGTGGCACGAAACCCAGATTAGGTGATCATGTTGACTTTCAGGAGGAGAGGCCATAAATGAGATCCATTACCTAAAAGCTTCCACCAAAACATAGAGTTTAAACTATTACCAGCATACAGGGGAAGATGGCAAAGGCTTGTGCAACAAGGAAATATTTCTAGCCATGTATTTGCAATATACAAGGACTCTCACAGGAACTCTAGTCAGGATATGGCTAGTGCATGGGGACAAAAATAACATACAGTCATCCTGGTGGAGAGAGGCGTAGACACTAATGATGAGGAAAAGGTAAAAATCTGCTTGCAGCCCTAACAACCTCTTTGTCATTGGTTTTCACCTAAATTCCCCTGTGTTTCAACACCACATCAAAACCCAAATTAGGGGCAGCATCTGGCACCACCCCAGCTACTCAGCAGAAAGTGGGTTTGGAATTGGCAGACTGGGGCTGGCTTCCTATGAACCTCCACCCTTTGCATGAGAACTGCGGACAGCAGACAACTTTCTCTTACCTTCTCCTGGTTTCTTCCACCCAGAATTCCAACACTGGCTCTAAGCACTGATATGGTGTTATCTGGATATCTTCCAAGCACCAGATTCTAGACACCTTCATGTGTGACAACAAAAAACATACTTGGGTTTTCTGATTGCGGTCTGACAGCTATCTACTTTTATTTTATTTTCTTATTGTACTCACTATTCATGTCTGTGACCAATTCTGGGTAGGAAAAAATAAATAAGAAATGAAAATAAATTCATGCTTCCTCTGCCAACAATGTCGCAGCCAGAGGCTTCTTTATCAGTTCTGGGAACAACAGGATGCTAGAAACAGGTGTGTATGTACCAGGTTTCACTGTCAGGCAATTAGCTGTGTGCTGGTTCCCAGACCAACACAGCTTCACAACATTTTAGAATAGGACCAATAAGAAGTCTCTACAGAATGAAATGAGTCATCTACAAATAGGAGAATGGATTAGACACCTCTGTGTTTGGAACCTTTTGCTGCTATCTCTGGAGTCACGCAGCACTAACTAACCTTGTGGCATCCCCTCTTATCATTTAGGTTGTTCTGATAATTTATATCAGAATAAGTTTCTTCTCTTCCTCACCCAATTGCTGTCCCCAAAGGATGAGAAAAGTCATCAAGAACAGAAAGCAACAACAAAATGGCAATAATGATTGAATAATTGATCCACGACACAGAGAAGGTGACTCAAATTTAACATACTGTTATGGACTGAATTGTGTCCCCCAAAGAGACATGTGATCTCCTAACCCCTGTACTTGTGAACATGACCTTGTTTGGAAATAGGGTTTTTCTTTTCTTATCAGTTAAGTTAATTGAAGTCATACCAGAGTATGGTGGGCCCTAATCCTATTCCCCTTGAGTGGTGTTTTATAAAAGGGGAGAACAGAGAGGGAAACAGAGTCCCACACAAATGGAAGACACCATGTGAGGATCCATCTATAGGCGAATGAACACCAGAAATGTCTAGGGCTCCCAGAAGCTGAAAGAGACAAGGAAGGATCTTATTATAGAGCCAAAAGAAAAAGTAAGCATGGCCCGGCCACGACCCGAATTCAGACTTTTAGCCTCCTTATGTGAGAAAATAAATTTCTGTTCTTTAAAGCCACTCACTTTGTGTCATTTTGTTATGGTACCCTAGGAAACTAAAACACATATAATTCATGAAAACTGCCCTAAGACAGACAATAACTCCCAAAAATTATCCTAAATAACCGGAAAGCCATATGCTTTAAGAAAAAATGACAGTAAATCAGAGATAAGTTGACTTTTTAACAAGAATATTATATAAAGTAACCAGAATAGTCTGTAGGAGTCAGAAGTGAAGATTTCCTCTTCCTGCTGAAGAGGGGGGCAAGCTATCTGCCCCCAAAATACTGCCACTGACACAAATAAGTGAGAATCCTGCCATAAGTAAATCTACTTATTATGCTGATATTCACTGTGAAACTCTTATTTAAAGCCAATAAGAAGACCTTTAAGAATTCAGTATTTCCCAAACCATGGACTCTTTTCTGTACAAGTGGCTATTTAGAGAGGACAGCTGGGAAACTGTCCCTGCCGACTTTCCCCTAAGCTCTCAGTGTTAACTAGGCCCCAGTCTTATTTTCAAAAGAACTGTAAAGCTGACAGCAAAATATATACACGCTACTGATGTTAAAAGTGTTAGATTAACTTCTTCATGATTGTATTTTTAAGTGAATTTTTATATTCTAGTAGTCAAAAAATTTTTTTTGAACTCTATGAATGTGAAAATAGTCCGGTTCTGGAGCCATAAAGACTAGGAAAAGCACCAGGAACTGCTGATTATTCAGAACAATCAGATGTGCTCCATCATTTCAATGTTGAATAAGGATAGTGTCATGAAAAGAAATATGGGAAATGCTGATTCTTAAAAGCAAGGCCACTAGAAGTATGGGGAACTTTTCTAAAAATGGACACACATTTTTCCCTTGTTTCTCTAATCTGGCTTACTGAAGTTTTCACGGTGCCTCTTAGTTGAGCTGGTTTAATGGGAGACTTGTCTTCACCCTTCCCCTAAATGTGTTTCTGGTCTTGAAGTATTTGGATGCACGCCTCCACGGGATGTCCTTTCTTTTTAAACATGGGTGCTTGCTTTGAGCTTGAGTAACAATGATGCAAACAGCGGGTCAGCTGGGCAGGCTGCGCTCCTAGATGTTACTAGATCTCCCCAGAATACCACTAGGTTTCCAAGCTACACCTCTCACACACTGACTTCTAAAAGGTGAGTGTCAGCAGACAGATTTAGGGCCCTTGATGCACACAGGTGAGATTTAAGATTGTTTAGGAAATAGGGGTTCGACATCACGTATTTCATGACACCAGATACCTTTCCAAGGCTTTGGCTGACCCACTGGTCAATTTCAGAGTATTCTGATCCTGAAGATTTTTGAATTTGTAGAAAACTCTCAAAACATTCCTTGAATACCATGCTGGTTGTGTTTGTCTTGTTTTAGAAAAGCTGTAAGTTGTTCTCTTTTTTTCCCATCCCTAGTGGCACTGCGTTCTCCGGCTCATTACCTGATGAGTTCCTCTGTGATGAGCTAGCTCAGGGGACTGCGCCTAAGTGAAATGAGATTCAGTACACTGACATTTAGTCCATGCTCTGTCTTCACACCGTGTGCTGAGTACTGGGAAATCAACTAGGTATTGTGTGCTCAGGATCACAGCAGGGACCAGACCAGAGTTGGCTTCCAGAAGAATCTTTTAGAAGACCTAAGATGAAGGCCTTGTCAACTTGTGGCCAATAGGAACACCTTTGGTTTAAAGGGTGGCACATCATATTGCTTTGGGCTTACTGCCTACTACTGGGTTTACTGTCACTGTGCTGGACATCTATCTGCATGCTTGCAATGAACATTTAACGCATGATGATGTATGTGTGTATGTGTGCATGTGTACGTGTGTGTGTTTGATGGGAAAACTGAATTTGGCAATATAAGCCTGAGCTGAATGGAAGAAATATATTAGTTTGCTTGATTTTCTTCTGTAAGAAGAACATCACCAAAATCCTGTTTAATCTCTAAATACTCTTCTGCATTCCTTTCATCTGCTCTCAACTACTGGTGAATCATGACTCTCCTTTGCTCGGTTAGAGACAAAACAGCAGCATTCCCCAACTTCATAAAGCTATAGGAACTACTTCAAATATACATTATCATCCCCAAAGATTGTGATGATACACCTAGGTCTCCACCTTACCAGGTTTTTGAAGCCTGAGTCAAGAGACTTCTAAAAGGGTTTAATGAAAAGCTGCCAATGTAATTGCTAACAGAGAAATAGGTAACTAAATGTTGGGGATCATGCTAAAGTGAAACTTTATGAGCAACATAATGAGAAGTAGGTTCAAGATTTTGATTCAGGCTTAGAGTATTTTCTTAAACTACTATATTGAAATCCATATCTGCACAATCTTCCACTCTATTTTCCTAAATAGCTCCACCAATTCCACACTTTTTTTCACACTGTTTTTTATAAGGCTGTGCTTGCTAATGTGTCCTGTTATAATAAATTTACATTTGCTTTTCTCTTCACCTAGCAGTAAGCTCCTCAGTAATGTTTTCAATGTCTTCTAGTTGGACTTAAAAGACCTATTTTGATGACTGCCGGTGGAAAATTATTTATGGAGCACGTACTGTGTGTAGTACTTCAAATATCAATCATAAAACGTACTATTTTTTAAAAAAAGAAGAAATATTTTTTAATAACCATTTTCTAGTTTAATTTTAAGATATCAATCTCAGGAAGATCTTCCTGAACGATCTTGATGAGTATGTGCATGTCCTTTCCTGATAGGGTCTGTAATGGATTGAATTGTGTTCCTGAAAAAGATGTATTGAAGACCTAACCCCTGTATCTGTGAATATGGCCTTGTTTGGAAATAGGATCTTTCTTTGAAGATGTTATCAGCTTGGCTTGCATTAGATTATACCAGAGTAGGGTGAGTCCTAATTACTTCTGACTGTTGTCTTTTAAAAGGGGAACAGACACAGAAGCAGAGCCACACACACAGGGAGAAGACAGACACCATGTAGAGACACATCTAAAAGCCAAGAACTGCCAAGAAATGCCGGGGGCTACCATGAGCTAGAAATGAGAGATATTAGCTGCTGACATCCTGAATTTGGACTTTTAGTCTCCAGAACTGAGATAACAAATAAAAACCGAGATAATAAATTTAATCTCTTTAAAGCCACCCACCCGTGGTGGTTTGATGCGGCAGTCCTAGGGGTCTAAGACAGGGACCTAGGAATTAACCTATGAATCATGCTAAGCTTCCTCATTTGTTCTCTCAGGAACAGAACCTACTTACTGCCCAGTGATTCAAAGCTCTGTATGTCTCCTCTATGAATGTCCTCGCAGAGGGTGTTGATGGGTTATAAAGCCCTGTCAAAGCAGATCTTCACTAGCTTTGGCACTACTGGCTTTTCCTGAAACCATGTTATCTGTCAATCCAGCTTTCTCACAACCCAAACCACTCAATTAATCAACTTATCGGGTTACAGTTAAACTATAAGCATATAAGTAATCAGTGGGGACTTATTTCATTCCTTCCTCTCCACACTGCCCAGCCCCTTGTCCCCTCTACCATAAGGGCACACTAGAATCTTTCATTGTCATGCCTCCTTTTCCTCTGTCTTGCAAGAACAATTGCCTTTTGCAGTCAGGACTTTATTGTAACATTGCATTTACTTACCACATGCCAGGCACTGTTCTACATGTATTAACATACTCAATCTTTATAATATACCAATGACAAAAATGCCGTAGTTATTTTCTCTGTTTTATAAGTGAGGAAACTGAAGCTCAAAGAAAGTTAAATAACTCTGTAAGGTTAAACAAACAATAAACGGTAGAGTCTATTCCAGCTCAGGAGGTCTGACTCCAGGGCCAGCACACCCAGTCACTGTGCTTCTGCAAGGCCTCTGATCACCATCAAGCTGTAATCCATTTTATTCACTCTAATAATGGCATCAGGTGTAAACTTGATGGAACTCTAAATGCAATGCTTTTATACACTGTAACAAGGATATCTCATTACTCAACCTTGCTGGATATCTGTGAGTTTATTGAATAATTTGGCTGTTACTCAAGAAGAGTTCATTTAGCACCAGAATCTGTTTTTCATTTGAAATGGCATATACAAGTAAACATTAAAAACCTTAACTGCTTTAAGGAGGGGCCAGCGTCCTGTTGGCTGTCTCCCCTTCTCCCTTTTCCTGCTAGCTCCCTTCAGGAACCATAGGACTCTGGGAGGCACAGTTAGAAAATAAGGACTCCAAACAATGCCTGGGGATCTGGTGGTTAGAAGCCAATTAAAGAGGCATTTAGTGGTTTACACAGCAGTGAAGGAATCTTTTCTCATATAGAGAAGAAGTCTGACCTATCCTGGTTGCCCTAGGAAAACTGCAATAAAGCTGAATTTCATTTATTTCCCAAGTTCCCCGGTATCCTATCTGCACTTGCTGGGCTGAGCCCTGCCACTGTCTTTGGGGTTTCCCTGCTTTAGAGCCATAGCTCAATGTCTGCATTCCACATCCTCATGCTCCACCCCGATCAAAATCTCCTCTGAGTTCATTTGTCTGTTCCTGATGATCTGTCCAAGACTGTGACTCAGACTGGGAGAGGTTAGGGGCAGTGACACTGGGTCATCCCAAACCGAAAAACCAAACCCACTGTCCTCGAGTCAACTCCGACTCGCTCACAGTGACCCTACAGGACAGAGCAGAACTGCCCCATAGCGTTTCCAAGGCTGTAATCTTTACGGAAGCAGACTGCCATATCTTTCTCCTTTGGAGCTGCTGGTGGGTTCAAACCACCAAACTTTCGGTTAACAATCAAATGCTTAACCACTGCACAACCAGGGCTCCTTGAAGTCATCCCAGTGCCCCTGAAATCATACCACTTCGACTACCTTGTGCCAGGCCCTGCTGCAGCTGAGGACTCTCTGGGCCCCTCAGAATCATAAAAAATGAACAGCTCTGCAGATTCCTGTCTGGGTTGCTTGGCTGATGGACGGAGCTCTGCCACCGGCCAGAGGGCATGGGTCCTCTCAGGTGTGTACAAAGCCAGCCCCGGCTGCCTAGCTGTGAGCAAGCTGTGTGTGCAAGGGCTGTTCACATAGACTGCTGACAGCTCTCTCCTCCCTATACTGGAGCTGGATGTGAACTCTCCTGTCTGAACTTTGAAACACTGACACATTAACTCTCACCCTTACTCTTGACAGAATGACAGCAGGAAACCTGCTTTTGTAACTTTTTTTTTTTTTTTTTTTGGTTTTAAGAACCTTGAGGCATGATGGCTACATAAATCCAGGGGTCAGTAAGCTGATCACTCGCCGCCACGCATCTCCTTATTATCTGTCGCATTATCTTTATCTAATTGCATGCACTTTGGCACCATGTGACAATGTCAGAACCACACATGCTTATTAGCATGTCTTTCGATAAAGGTTGCAGCCTGTCTGCAAGTCTCCCTGATTACATGTTCAACACTCTGCCTGTGTCATACAGGAATCAAATGATAGGATTTTGCCCTACTCCTCCAGGGCTGTTAAACAGTTCAGTTTTGTGTGGATATAAATGCTCCTAAAACATATATTTGCATTCTAACGCCATCTGGGAACAGAAAGCAAAAACTGCAAATATTTATTTTGCATATTTCCTTTTAGGAAACTTAAATAAAAGTGTGTTCCTGTGGCCTGGAAATGGCCTCTGGAGGTGAGTATCTCTGGGTCATTGTGTCCACGGGCAGAACAACGATAATCAGGGTAAAATCTAAGATGTCAGTCTCCTGTTCCAGCTCCTTTCTAAATACCAGACAGTTCTGTTTCTTTTATTATCACAAAAATGTATGCTGTAACTAGCTAAAGAGCCTCGGGCAGCTTCAAATACATTACAGAATTCAGGAACATATTTTTTTTCCGGCAGAAACTGCATGTTTTGGCCTGGGAAAGCTAGTTTCCCTCTAATGATATACAGTTCAGGTGAGCTCTGCTATGACTTTATGCTATCAGATAAAGACACAATCACAGTATCAGGGAAAAGTAGCTGAAGCCTTTTTCTTTCATTTAAATTGAGAATTAGGTAACGCAAATTTCTAATCAAAAACAACTACTGCATTACCATAATTACAGGAGTCTCTTCCGGAACATTTCCATTTTCCCTAACAGGCCCTTCTTGTCTACTTCTTTATTCCTCTGTTAATGACAAAATAGTCAACAAAACAGACCTAAACAATTTGTATTTAACTCATACTTATTTTTAACTTAGGAAAGAAATTCAAAATATTATACATTTACAGCAAGTCCTACAAAAATAAATTCTTCTAGTTTTCTAATAACTATCTGCTCAGTCGTGGTCTCAAGCCGGACAATCAGAAAGCCTCTTCAGAACCAAACGATAATGAAATCCTGAAAAGGAGAGATTCCACTTTCAGATACTTGTAAGCAACCACTTACAAGGTACAAAGTCTTAATTTCAGACCTCAATTAAAAACAAACAAAAAACAATATTGGAAAACGGGGTTAAAGGAATGTGATTATTCAGATAGGATAAAACAAGAGATTTTCAAGACAGAATATCATTTACTCACTTAACAAATATTTACTGAGCACCTTCAATGTACACTTTGATGCATCAGATACATTTGATACATCAGAGAACAAAACAGTGAAAGATTAGAGTCTACCCTAGTTCAGCTAACCCTGACAGGGGAAGATAAAAATAAAAATAGGCATAATCAGTAAATTATGTAACATGTTCAAAGGTGATAAATGATGAAGGAAAAGGGGAAAGACAAGTAGCACAGGGTACTGGGTATCAGGAGTGATGAGTGAAGGTAAAGTGTATTTTTAAATAGGATGGCAGAGTAGATGTCATTGAGAATGTGACATTTGAGGACAGACCTGAAGGGCATGAAGAAGCCACTCAGGCAGGTCCCTGAGGGAAGGATGTTCATGCAATGAGACAGCCAATGCGAAGGTCTTCAGGTGAGAGGTGATCAGGGGACAACAAGGAGGTTGTGGGGCTGGAACGGATCCTGGACGATACGGTCAGGGGGGTGGCGGGAGCAGACCATGTAGGGCCTTTGGGTCATCATAAGGAATGTGGCTTTTCCTCTGAGTGCAGTGAGGAGTCCCTGTATGTTCTGAGTGACCTGAGTGAATGTGACCTGTGACAAGCACATCCTAGAGAACAACTATCTTCAGTGACGTCAAAACACAAGGACGTGGACTTGAATTGCAACATGCTGGAACTGACTCAGGCAAAACAAAAACATGTCTTGGACGACTATGGGAAAGGTTTTTCTTCGTGTCTGTAGGAAAATGATTCTAAGTGATAGGTGAGTGGGAGTCACAGAGGGACAGAAATGACTACTCAAGGTCCTCTACTGTCACAGACACTTGGATTAACCCCATTAGCCAAAAAAGGCTATAAGAGGAAGAGTGTTTGTCCTATACCAAAAATCCGATGTCAACAAATCGACTCTGACTCATAGCGACCCTACAGGACATTGTAGAGCTGCCCCCTAGAGTTTCCAAGGAGCGGCTGGTAGATTTGAACTGCTGGCCTTTTGGTTAGCAGACGAGTGTTGTGGTGAAATACCAGCACTGTCTGAGCAGTGGTGGCAGGTTTAGAAAGATCACTGGGAGGCAAGCTCAGGGATGTTAGGATTCTGCTCAGCTGTGCTCCCTGTACCTGGAGAAACCAAAGCCTTGCTGGGTGACATAATTTCCTAGGAGCCGGAGGACAACAATGAGCAAGCGTATCAGTGATTCAGTATTCAGTAAAGCCAGATGCCCAACAAGAAGAACCAGTGGCCCTGCTTATCACAGCCAGCTCCTGTTTCTATAGAAACAGTGCCCCTGTCTCCCCTGGCTTTTCTCTCTCCCTTTGATAACAAGCCATTTAGAGACTGAGTTTCCTATCCATTCAGAGGGACTAAAAATCTGGACACCCTTTCCACATACAAAATGGAGACTGAACGGTAATAGGCAGGACACTAACTGGAGGAGAAAGAGTATTGTGCTAAAGCTAAATGTTTCTGCTAACATTCCCTATTGTTTAGATTAACAGATGTAACCCTCTATTTCTAAACTGTAGGTAACCTTGTCTTGCATCCACATGAGACATCAGACAATGGAAGAGCATGGTGAGCCTCCAAGGATGCAGACTGAGATACACAGATGTTTGTCCACGTTGGAACCTTCAATTGTGGAGAGCAGCTCTAAGCAATCTCTTCCTTCTCTGATTTGAAAGCCCAGAAGTCTCATTTCTAAGGATGACTCTTAGGAAGTCTGAAGATGGCAAGGTTTGCTTTCATCATCGCTTCATAGGAACCTATGCATTCACTCCTTTCCTACTGGTTGCCCCCACTCCCTATACCAGTTCAGCTAATATTCTAACAGGGGAGACAACAAAAGAAAATAGAAAAATGAAAGAAAATACATGCAGGATAAAAGGAAACTGAGTCAGGGAAAAAATCTTACAGCACTGCTAACAAATTATTTTTGTTCCCTTTGAACACATCATGAACACATCCATCTGTCTTTCAGAAAACTGGTACTTTCTTGTTCTTTGCCCTGTCACCCAACAAAACATGCTCCCTCAATAGAAACGACCTTATAGAAATGAGAAGACTCATGTACTCTAAGGTCCCCTGCCTTGCCCAGGGGAATTTTCATCTCGGTGTCTTCGAGAAATGCTAACTGTTAAGTGAGATATATGAAGTTAGACCTAAAAGATCCACCAGAGAGTACTTACTTTGCCCAAAGGTGACACCGTCCTTGAGACACACTGACATTTATCCTATTGTGTCATTCAGGTCAGGCTAGGTTATACTGCAGTAACATAAGGTCAGTAATTCACAAACAGAAGTTCATATCTTGCTCACAGAGCAGCCACTATCTGAAATACCGCTGGTTTCCATGGCAGAAGGAACGAGAAAGCACAGCAAACACAGCATGGCCCATAAAGCTTCCACTTAGAAGTGGGACACTCACTTTCTTTCCCATTTTATCAGACAGCATAAATCACACAGCCACTTCTAACTCTAAAGGGGCAGAGAAGTATACCCAACCAGGGGCCCAGAAGACCTGGAAATATTTGCTGAGCAACATTAATGACCACCACACCCACCCACAGGAGAAGCTGGCCTTTCATAAAACTTACCTTGTGTCTGAGTTTTAAAAAATCTAAACAAACTTGACTTGCTGACCCATTTCTCCACTTCCCTCCCACTGGCATTCCCTATCTGCCCCTCCACCTAACCATTTCCCATGCATCAGTTTTATCTGAGCCTCTGTTACTTCTAAAGAGACGTGTTGGTTGACAGTGTACACTGGAGTATGAGGAACCTGGATGTGCACATGCTAACAGATGGGTTTGCTTTGGATGAAGCTGCTGACTTGCAGGACATCTTACTTAAACATAGCTGCTAAGGACATACATTTTCAGACTCAAAAAAAAAAAAAAAATGAAATAGGTATGATTAAGGAGAATTAAAAGTTCACAGAAGAAGGATTATTTAAAGTAGCTAGGCATATCTATTTGCAAGTGTCCTAGCAAATTATATTAATTCCCTCAATGAATATAACCTCAAGGTCCTGATGAGACTTGTAAAGATGGTGGGGAAATTCTGTCCAGAATCCTAGAGGAAGCATGAAGAAAATGAGAAAGAAAGAGAGGGTACCACATGATCTCTTTTCTTTCAGGTATGTCTTTTTTCAGCAGCTGTGAGAAGGACTAGAATCCCTGAGCAGAAGCTACAGAGAAGGGCAGAACAAGATCCACTCCTAGCTGCCCTGTGGAGTGGTAAACTCCCCACACTCTAAAAGGTTTCAAAAAGAGATGAGAAAGCCACCTCCTCCCAATAATTTTATAGATGTTTTCAAAGTTTTATGTTTTTAATTTCTAAAAATTATTAGATGGAATTTTGAACAATGCATATTAAGGGTCTGAATACAGTCTAGACAATTGACTTTTCTGGATAAAATGATTAGGGAGACAAGAGGCCTAACATTCTGTCTGGTGTTTTTCCGTCTTCAATTTCTACTTCATCCTCCTCCTCCCTCCCTCACACAACTTCTTTCATTCCTAATTCTTTCAGCTCTCCCTATCCCATTCCTACTCTCCTTCTGGTTGATGTTACCTTAAAATATACTTTGAATATGATATATAATGGATATATAACAATGGACATATAATGGAGCACTGGTAGCACAGTGGTTAAGAGCTCAGGCTGCTAACCAAAAGGTCAGCAGTTCGCATCCACCAGCTGCTCTTTGGAAACCCTATAAGGCAGTTCTACTCTGTCCTATAGGGTTGCTAAAAGTCAGAATCGACTCAATGGCAACAGGTTACGGTTATGATATATAACATACAGTGGATAAATATATATATATATAATATAAATATACTGTGGATAGAATAGCAAAGAGCATATTACTACATGAAAGCTCCTGTATTAAATCCAGTCATTCTGTTTTTTTTTTTTTTTAAATAATCTTCCCACAATAGTAAACAATAGGAGACAGAATTCATTGGTTTCCTTAATTCCTAATTGGGGAAGATAACTATATCTCCTATTCCACTTTGTTTTTTACGTAGTTTGTTAAAATTTACCCAAAATTATCTAAGGTAAAAGCTAGTAATATCAAAGTTAAATCAGAGCACCATATAATTGACAATACTGCTAAGATGATTTTAATGCATTTTAGAAGTCATCAAGTTGTTTATCCACATACGCTGGGCTGACTGAAAGTTTTTTTTGTTTTTTTTTTTAAGATGAAGGCTTTGTTTCAAGACCTGAGAACCATTCTATTTGTAGCTACATGATGCTTCCTCTTTCCTACATCCCTACGAGGCTCCAATCCCTGCCTTGCTCTCACCCCAGCCTCCTCCCACAGTATGCTACATGTTCAACCACTGTCAACTAAGATGTTACAACTCTAGCAAACAGGGTTCCTCCATGTCCTGCTACCACCTGGCGTTCTACCATCTGGACCGTACAGCCTTATTGACTTCTAGCCTCCCCTGTAAAACTATATATCCTTCTCAATCGAGGCGAAAACCTGAACATTTACTCTGCTTGAAAATGGATATGAATGCTGCCAGAAAAGACAGAAAGACAATATCTGCAGAGTAAGTGTAAAACTATCGGAGAAACTAAGTTGGGGCAAAATCTTATCGTACTGCTACAAAATTGTTTTTGTTCCCTTTGGCAATTATCACATCCATTTAGAACCAAAATAACTTTGAATGTTTGATTTCATAATGTTCAGACATTTTAAACTCAGTGATATAATTAATTCCTCAACTCAATTATGGCACAGCAGAGTATACTGAAAAGAGCACAGGGAGGGAATAGAAGACAGGTTCTCTGAAGCTCAGAGAACACAAGTGATTTCTCTAATATTATCCACATAATCACTTGTAGTCTTCTCATTTGTATAATTAGATGTTATCAATTTTTTAAATATTCTATTTCAGAAAATTTCATAATGATAGATCATTTTAAAGACAAATGTTCCAAAAGTTGTTAACTAGAAAGTTTGAATTTTTTACATGGATATCATAAAGCAAATCATAACATGGCAAATGGGTACTCTATTCCCTTAACACTCAATTTATTAGCTGGAATTTAATTGTAAAAGGATTACTGTGATTATCATTTTTATAGGCAGTACCCAATGAAAGGGATCGATATTGTATATTGCAGTGAAGCATTTCTCATGCACTTGATTAATGCATTGTTATCATCAGAGTAATTAAAAGGAACAGGGTTAGATACAATCAGCATGTACATCTTACCCAGCAACTCCTGCCAGCTGCTTGCAAACGTTAAACTCATTAATCATGCTGACTCTAATGGAAAAAAAAAGCTTTGGGGAAGAAGTAAAAAACTCTATTTTATGCATAAAAAAATGTCCAGAGCCAACATATAGAAAAATTCCTGCCTACCTAGTGATATTAGAATATTAATCTCATGTAAGGAAATGAGCTGAGTCCATTATCAAAAATACCAATTAATATTATGTTATTCTAATGCTCCGGACCTCCTTAAATCCACAGGTACAACATACCAGTAAATTATTTTAAGTGTGCATTGGCAGCAATATTAAAAAAAAAAAAGCCATGTAAAGTAGGCTTCTATGCCCACTTCAAAATGCCTTACTGCTGTTCCAGAACCCAAATCTGCTGGGAAGATATAATGCTCATTTTTCATACACAAAGTTGTCTTTAAGCAAACACATATTTTTTTGGCTACCTCTAGAAAGCACAGGCATGTTAACACATTGAAATCTGTTCGCTATAATTCTGTCGGTAGTTGAATCCAAATGAAAAGAAATTAGGCTTACCCTTACTTATTTTTCAAGCCAAAAACTTAAGTCTCTTTGTTATGGTTTCCCTCCCTAACCAAGGTAACTGTGAAGGTGAAATGAGATATATGTGATGGCACTTTAAAAACTATAAGGTACAATGCAAATGTAAGGTATTTTTGATGGTATATTTGGCTTCAGGCATCATTCAGCTAGCTCTGCCTATCATTTTCTTCTTCCTGTTTCCTATTTTCAAAAATTTTATTGATGTAAAACGTATACTACACAAAATTTGTCATTTTAACCATTTTAAGTGTAAAGTCCAGTGATATTAACTGCATTCACAATGCTGTGCAACCGCCACTATCTCCAAAATTTTCCATCACCCCAAAATGAAACTGTACCTATCAAGAAATAATTCCCCACCCCACCTCCAGCCCCTGGTAACCTCTAACTTACTGTCTCTATGGGGCCCCCCTTTTTTTTAATGTCACTAGTGCTACTGTTTTATAATGGAGACAACTTCCTAGCTATGTAAGCAGAATTTTGCACAATTTTGTTATAGATACAGTATGATTTTAGCAAATTCTTTGTGGTATGGCTAATTATGAAGACGTAAAATTATACAAAAAAAGTTAAGTGGTGATTAATTACCTTACCAAAGCATTCACTGCAAGGCTGTTTTAAGTAGTAAACGCTTCTTATGGGTTTAAAATATGTTCTCAACTACAAAAATTAAGTCTTTTAGGAGTTTGACTACTGTTATTAAGCAGGGTGCTCTGATATAGGGGTATAGGGCATTAAACCGAGGAAGGGACCGCAAAACTTATCTAGTGAGATACTACATTTCACAAGAAAGAAACTGAGTTATTGAGAGGCTGTAATTTGTATGCCAAGTCAGGAGGTGAAGGAGTGAGTGGTAATACTACTAGCATGAATAATGGGATTGGGCTGAAAATTTATTTGGAATAACAAATGTAAAGAGAAGGGGAATGACAAATTCAGTTTGGGACGTATTCCTTGTCACTGACAAAAATGATCTAGTTGGCTGCTGACATGTGGTACAAAAGCATTGAAGAGAAACCAAGATGGTGATTCCCCGCCCCCACCCCCCCACCCTCACAAAAAACAAAAACCCCTGGCCATGGAGTTGATAAAGACACAAGATGCAGAAGTTTCAAGAGTAGGGTGGTGGTCAGCGAGAATAAAAGCCGTAACAACATCAAGACTGGAGAAGAACAGAAAGATCATTCTACCAATAATTAAAAGGCCACTGATGACCTCTTGTGTGTAATTTCTTCAGTGAAGAGGGTACAGACTATAAACTCACAATCAGCACGGAAGTGGATTCAATGGTAGACTACTTGTTTGAGAAGTTGGATAATAAAACAAGAAAACAGGGTGGCAGCCAGAGCTGGTGGTAGGGACCAGTGAAGACAGTTTCTATGTGTAGGCAGAGAAGAAAGAAGTGGTAGAAAAGGACAGATTAAGGGTAACATTCTTAACAAAATAGCAGCATATGTTTATTGAGCACTTCTCAGTGTCTGGCACATAATAGCGTCTACTTTGTAGGTACCATTATTATGAGGACGAAGCCCTGGTGGCACAGTGGTTAAAGCGCTCACCCGCTAACCAATATGTCGGCGGTTTGAACCCACCATTTGCTCCACAGGAAAAAGACGTGGCAGTCTGCTTCCACACAGATTTACAACCTTGGAAACCCAAGGGGGCAGTTCTACTGTGTCCCACAGGGTCACTATGAGTCGGAATTGACTCAACAGCTGTGGATTTTTGTACTGTTATGAGGAGTAAGTGGGATGGCAACTTTACCCGCTCCTCATTTCAAGCATCAAACAACCCTGTGATAACCCATAACGATCTATAGGTGAGCACACTGAGCTCTGTCAAATTAGTGATGAAGCAAACAGTTGAGAAGTTTAGCCTTTTTCTGGTATTTTAAGAAATAAATGTGAGGTTAAAATTAAAAAAAAATTAAAACCGGAGCAGAAAGAAGAAACAGAGTCTAGAGTATATAAACTTATTTGTGGAACCAAGTGATTTAAGAAATAATAAGGCTGATAAATCCCAAGGACAAATGAACAGGATGTTGACATCCTATCAAGGAAAAACCAAGCTGGAGGGAAAGAAGATTGGTCAGTTGCTGAAGACAATCAAGACATGAAATTGGTCCTATCTGGCTGATAGACACCAAGAGCAGAGCTTCATTGCCCAGTCCCAGTTTTGACCAATTTGCTGCTTTAAAATCCTGTTATCATCGCTTTTATGTTGTTAAGAAATCATGTATCAGCAAAACTGAAGGATACAGCAGCACATCGAGATGGCCTTTAACAAAACTGCTGCCTTAACAGTGCACAAGACTTCCAAAGTTATGTAAGTAATTGAAAAGAAATGCTCCAGTACAAGTGTGACAAAGTTCAGTATTTTAAAATTAGTCACAAGTTATTCCAATTGAAAATTACTTAAGTACATTAAAAGTCGCTTCCAGCAACATTTCCTTTAAAAGTTAACTTATTTTTTAAAACAACTCTATGAATTTTAAATCAAAATAGCTATTGATTCCTTAGAGGAGTTGTTCAAGTAACTGACTTTATATTCAGATAACTTTAAAATTGATGAAGAAATTGTGATAAAAAAGACACTCTGCAATTATTTCCATTAGAAAGTGAAACTCTGCACTGAGAACTGACCCACCCGAAACAGGCTTAGCTGTGGAGCTACACACTTGGGTGGTCACTTTGTTGGAAATGTAGTTTGTGAAGATATGCAGTGCATTACTAATTAAGCACCTGCTATGCAAACTCTGGAGCCCTGGTGGTGCAGTGGTTAAGAGCCTGGATGCTAACCAATAAGCTGGCAGTTTGAATCCACCAGATGCACCTTGGAAATCATATGGTGCAGTTCTACTCTGTCCCATAGGGTCGCTATGAATTGGAATCAACTTGACTGCAATGGGTTTGGTTTTGGTTATGCAAACTCTAAGGAACCCTAATGGCATGGCACAGTGGTTAAAACATTCAAAGGCTTACTGAAAGGTCAGCAGTTGGAAACCACCAGCAACTCCATGGGAGAAAGATGTGACAGTCTGCTTCCACAGAGATTTACAGTCCTGGAAACCCCATGGGGTAGCTATGAGTCAGAATCAACTCAGTGGCAGTGGGTTTGGTTTTCTTGGTTTATGTAGACTCTAAGGATTCCTGGTGGCATAGTGGTTAAAGCACTGAGCTGCTAACCAAAAGGTTGGTGGTTCGAACCCACCAGTCACTCCATGGGAGAAAGATGTAGCAGTCTGCTTTCATAAAGATTTACAGTCTTTTCTAGATGGAAGGACAAGAGGTGCAAAGCCAGCTTGACTTTAAAGGTATTCCACTGACCATTATCTAGGTGACTGAGGTGGGAAAGTTGTTTCTGTATCGTGGACAAGCTTTCCCTGGCTGACAAGCCACAGACAGCAATAAAGCCACCAGACTTGGGGTTGGGACTATGCAGATAAAAGTAATTGAGATTTCCTGTGCTCTAATGCAAAGAGGGAGTCCCTAGGTGGTGCAGTTAATGTGCTTGGTGGCTAACCAAAAGGTTGCGAGTTCGACTCCACCCAGAAGCACATCAAAAGAAAGGCCTGGCGATCTACTTCTTGAAAAATTAGCCATTGAAAACTCTATGGAGCACAGTTCTACTATGACACACATGGGGTCTCCATGAGACAGAATGCGCTCAACCGCAACTGGCAAATGCAAAGAAAACGTTTCAGCACCTGAGACAGCTCCACTTCAGCAGCTGTGCTTCTCAACTGCTTAAGTAGTTTTAAATGAAAACGCGTCTGTTGTATATGAAGTGCATCAGTAACGGCAAGATACATACAATAAGCAATGAGGTCCTAATTAATTGTATATCTTCAGCTTTAAATTTGGATAGCAAAATGATTACTCAAGATTCTTCAATCTTAACAAGGGTAGGCATCTGAAAAGGAGTTTTATATCTAAAGTTTCTTCAAATAATAAGTACCTAATATCTTAAGGGAGCCCTGATGGCACAGTGATTAAGTGCTTGGCCACTAACTGAAAGGTCAGTTTGAACCACAGCTTCGAACCAGTTTGTTCCAGTTAGAACCCCTGCTGAGAATGTGCACTCTAACAAGCTCCCTGCTGAGAATTTGCATTTCCATCCCAGATACACTGAATCAGAATTTACATTTTAACAAGATCCCCCAGGTGATTCTTATGTATAACCTGCAAACTTGTTAGAAGTGCAAATTCTCAGCAGGAGTTTGAACCCACCAGCCACTCTGCAGAATAGAGATGTGTCAGCCTGCTTCCATAAAGATTTACAGCCTTGGAAACCCTATGGGGCTGTTTGTTCTACTCAGTCCTATAAGGTCACTATAAGTCAGAATCAACTCGATAGCAATGGTTTAATATCTTAAGAAAACTGGAGTCTTTCTTTCTGGATGAAAACTAGCTTATTTAAATCTATATTTTAGTAAATGTTTCGCTATAACTTTTCCAATTTTGAATGACTTTTTTGAGAAACGCACAAAGAACTTATCAAGAAATTGATCCTACAATTGGCCTTGTGTCATTGATTTAATCACACATTTTTAACTTAAAGGCAACATGTGCTATGCATTTTTGCAGGTGTGTATTTATTATGCCCAAGTTATGGCCAGATATACATGTACAGATAAGAAAATACAGGAGTCCTTGGGTGGTGCAAATGGTTAAGCACTCAATACAAGCTGAAAGGTTGGCTGTTCAAACCCAACTAGAGACACCTTGGAAGACAGGCCTGGCAATCTGCTTCTGAGAGATCACAGCCTTGAAACCCATACAGAACTGTTCTACTCTGCACACATGGGGTTGCAATGAGTCGAAATCGGCACAATGGCAACCAACAACAGCAAGGAAATATATATGCTTACATATCAAAACCAAAACAAAACCCACTAACACTGAGTTGAATCCAAATCATAGCAGCCCTATAGGACAGACCAGAACTGTCCCATAGGGCTTCCAAGGCTGTAAATTGTTATGGGAGCAGACTGCCACATCTTCCTCCTGTGGAGCAGCTGATGGGTTCGAACCACCAATCTTTTGGTTAGCAGCTGAGCTCTTTTAACCACTATGCCACCAGGGTTCCTTTTGTTTATATAAAGATACTATAAACACAAACATACACACACACACACACACACATACTCCTGTATATAGTGAAACCTGTGAGAGCTGGACTCAACAGGACTGCCTCGTGTTTCCCGGTCTGGCAAGTTTTCCGCCTTTGAGAGGGTGCAGTCTTACTTCTCTACCACTCTCTATTAGGTTTCTGCCTTACATAAATGCCAGCTTTTGCAGGTCTTACTGTATACATATGCCTGTATTTTTTGAAGAAAAATAAATTGATGTGAATCTAGACTTAATGAATCTAAGTACGAAAAGATGTTCAGAGTCAGTAGAAATCATTTGCAGTTAAATCCCCAATTTGCTACTCAGGTCTACACTTCTGCTTATCTGAGAAACAGCTCTAGGCATTTGTCAAACTGAAAAGAAAGAAATGTATACTCCAAGCTAAGAAAAAAAAAATGATGTGAAGAGATCACTGGAAACAAAATTTAAAAATTATTGTCTTTCCTTTCTCCTAGCGACACCTAGAGCCGGTTGAGGAGAAACTGCATATGTTTTCACTCCAAGCATCACCCACTCTGGGCTGTGGAGATACAATTCGACAGTGTTTAGTCGTATTTAAAGCAAAAGCGCATCTTTTCTGTCTGCATCGCAGCTCAACTGTCTTCCCCAGCACTCTCAGCACCATTATTTCTCCAGAATTCTTGACCACCACCCATGACTTCTAGTTCCTTGAACCAGATGACTAAAGAATTCATCCATTTACCTCAGTACTTGGCCCACCAAAGCAGGGGACACCTCTCTGTCTTACCGGTGGAATTGGGAAATGATCTAAAAGAACATAAGAAAATCTCATGCAAGGTCTCATGCAGGATTGTGTGTGCCCAAACCACATCACCAAAAAACTTCTGTCACCTTTATCTAAGCCTTCATATCAGTCGCTCATAAAACAAAACAAACACCACCAGTAACAACAAAAAAAACTTTACTGATTTTTGCAAGATCTGGCCATTAAAAACTGTCCCTGTAGACACACTCAGCCCCCTACCCCCAAACACACACCCCTTTTGCACTATAAAAGAAATACACAAATAGTGAAGCAGCGTGACCCAAGGCAGAAACGTTTTACTGACAGCAACCCCCTGTCAGTGCAGGGGAAATTTACTGTCCTAGGTATGTCAGGGTAGAAGTGTGTCTGAGAGTCTGTGTGAGGACTGACTGTGCAGCAGGACTCTTGTTTAAAGGGTGCTTCCAAGTGAGAAACTCGGCGATGACACCCTGCGTGTCTCTGAGGGCTGTGCTAACCAAGTCAGACCGGTCTGTCTGAGAGCTTGTCTGGGATTCTTCTCTTTTCCCTCAGAAGACAAGGTCTCAAAGAAAAAATGATAGTTTCCTCTCTTCCTGGTCTCCCCCGTCCCTCTATATCCCTGGAAGAGATCAATACAAGGTGGTTTAACTCTTCCATCCATCAGACCCGCCTTCCGCCGCTGCCCTGCGAGAGTCATTGGTTACTAAGGCGATATGCAAATCCAACCTTTGAAACCAAGGCTTCCAGCCCCGAGAAGAGTAGGAAACGTGCTTGAGGAGTTTTCACTTAATACAGTCCAAGGCAGAGTTGCTAGTCCACAGTGCCATCAACAAAAATTGTGCGAGACCTGGGACGGGGGTTGGAGCTCGATGCTATTACTTTTCTTCCCTCCCCCCGCCCCGCGAAAGATAATAACAACTACCACTACTACCACCACCAAAAAGTGTCCATGAGAAGTGAGAAGACGAAGCAGAGTCATTGAGTTAAGAGAAGGGGGTGGGGGTGGAAAGGGGCACAATGTGAATAGAGTCCAGTGACAGGTAGAAGGGGAACAAAAGGATTTGGGACTTAATCTTCCCCGAGTCTCAATGGGAGGAGGGTGTTGGCTTATAAGCACAGACAGATCTAATTCTCTCCTGTGGATCCACAGCAGCATGCATTCAAAAACAGACATCCGCACATCCATGTGACACCCCCCAGCGAATTCCAGAGCCCAGCAGGCGCAGCACAGCAAACCCTCCCCTCTCAAGAACTCCCGGCCCGCCACCGCTGCGGAGACCCGCTCACAGGACCGCGGTGACCGAGATTTGGCGCTTAGGGGAGTATTTGTGGGCGCTCCCGGGAGCAGTGGGGGAGGGTGGAGGAGGGGGACGGAGAGAGGAAGGAGAGCAGAAACCTTCAAGGAGATCCTGCCCACGGGTGCGTCTCGCCCAAGAGCTGCAGCCCAAGCCCCCCACCCCCACGCCCTGCGCTTACATCCTCGTCCTCGCAGTCGTTCCGCGCCTGATACTGGAACCGGGGCCGGCCCCCAGTGCCGCCGCCGCCGTGCTCCTGGGGCGCCGCAGGCACCTGGGGTCGCAGGGTCCTGGCGCCCGCACCGCCACCGTCCTCCTCGGCCCCCTGGCCGCCCAGGAGGCGACTCGCCTCGGGGGGCGCCGGGAAGGACCGGGAGGTGTTGATCTTGCCGGTGAATCTCTGGTACAGCGAAGCCATCGGTCGCCGCGCTCCCGCTCGGTCTTGGAGCTTTTTTGTTTTTTAAATTTGCTTTCTACCTCTTGGGCTCCCGTTCCCCTACGCCTCTCCCGAAAAGGGGGGTGGGGGGGGAGGACGAAGAAGGAGGAAAAGCCAGGCGAGCCGCGGGGCCGCGCGCCCGCTCCGGAGCAGCCGGGCGCTCTCTGCCGCGCCGGCTCCTGCACGCCCCCTCCCCCGGCGCCTCCGCCAGGGTCTGGACGCGCCGCCCGCCCCGCGCGCTCTCTCGTTCTGCTGCTGCTGCTTTTTTTTTAAAACTCCTAGCTACACACGGCCTAATCAAAGAGAATTAAGAGAGGAAGGAAAAAGAAAAAAAGGATAATAATAACCGTGAAGGGAGGGATCTTGCCAAGGCCCCAGAGATAGGGCACCACCCAGGGACCGGCACGAGTCCCGTGGCTCTCACCGCCACTGGGGCCTTTCCCCTCGCAGCTTCCCAACCCGGCCCCTCAGCGCGGCGCGACAATGGCGCTTGGTGGTCGGGGATTGCAGCGGGAGAGCGGCGGGCTCGGGGCGCGTGAGGCCGGGTTGGGGAGGCGCGGGGCGCTCAGGGGTGCTAGGCCACCGCGGGGCCCGAGGGAGAATCGGCGAAAGGGCGGGCGAGGGGACTTCTGGGGAGAGGAGCGGGGAGGCGGCCGAGCCCGCGGGCGCCCCTTCAGCCCCGGCGCGGCGCTCGGCCAGTCCACGCGCGTCCACTCCCAGCCGCCTTGCGCTGTAGCCCTCCTTGGGGCTCCCCCTTGTGTTTTTCTTGTAGCTTTTCTTCCCGAACTTGAAACAGCATCAAAGACACCTGAGTGCTGGGGTACCGCCGGGGTGAGGTCGAGGGAAAAGGAGGCAAGGGAGGGAGGAAGCGCGGTGTGGAAGGGAGGGAGCTCAGGCTGAGGAGCTTTCCTGCCTTTCAAAGCCAAGTTCTGTTTAGGAAAATGAATCCATTTTCCTTCACCTCCTTCCAAACGGAAAGAAGGTTATTGAAGGCAAGCGAGAAAAGGCCTAGTGGAAACGTTCAGAGCAACTGTTTTCAACGCCTACTCTCCCCCCTCACCCCACCCCAACCCATTTGTGTGCATCAGGCCACCAAGAGTGGTGTTGAAGAACCTGGGCTGCCAGCAACTTTTCCAAAGCTTGCTCCGCCTCTCCCATCCCCACCCTTTACTTAGGGGAAGTGAGGGGAGAAATGACACCAAATGGTGTGCACCTTTCAAGGGTTCCTAGTCTTTGTGCTGCATTAAAACGTACTTCAGCGCCCCTGTGTGGAAATACACGAAAACTGTGCTTTACTGCACTCCAACTACAGACCACAGGGCTGTTTTGTTTTTCCTTTTTCTTCAGCAGATTTCCTCCCTCCTCTTTTTAGTCTTCGCTATACTCTTGATCTTCCCTCTGGAATTCTTCTCCTAACCCTTCCTGAGGACCTGGGCGCTTTTCCTTCTGGTCTTCTCCTCACAGCCTCATTGCCTGGCCCTTTCCCTCCTCTCGTTTGCAGCCCTTGCTGGCTGGGACTGATGTGTCCTGGTCCGGAGCGCAATCCCTGGACTAGGAACCTGTAAGTCAGAAGAGAGGGGTCCTGGTGGAGATGCTGGGACAGTCCCAGACACATGCTATACCACACGGATACCAGCTGCTGTCCAGTCCATTGGACTGGTGTGTCAGAGTATAACTGTGCTTCATATGGTTTTCAATGGCTTATTTTTCAGAAGTACATCGCCAGGCCTTGTCTTCCGAGTTACCTCTGGATGGACTCAAAGCTCCAATCTTTGGGCTCCAGACACGTGCTACGCCTTTCCAAATAAATTCAAGGTGCAGATTTCTTTACCAGCTATTCTTCTAGTACTAAGTGGTGCTTTCTGCTCCTCCTACATTTGCACGACTATTTAGGTTTTCAATGCCAATAGGTAAGGTGGTTACTCCTCAGGCTGTACTGCAATCCTGGCTCGCCAGTCTGTTGGGTATGAGTCAAAGGCAATCTCCTGGCACCACTACCCAAAGCCCACAAATACCAGAGACAGACCTGCAGTGTCCTGAAGTTTGCCTCCTCCCGTCTATCTCCATAAAGTGGAGGAGGGAAACTGGGTGCTGCTGAATGAGAATCCCCTGAGACCACCTTTCAATGTGTTTCACCCTCTTCCATTCCTAAGTTCTCAGTCCGGTTGGTGGTTTTCAGTTTTAATAAAAAAAATTATACCATCCCTGGTTTAATCCACTGTGGTTTCCCTCTACTAACAAGAAAAGTGTAATCGTTAAAGTAGTTTTAAAAGTTTTCCTTTACAGAAAATGTAAAAACAAGTAAAACAATTATTCTAATAACCAGCAGACTCACCGCATTGCGTAAGAGCTACGAGACCATAGGTCTGAGGGTAGGGGCCCTTCACCTGTCCCACCGTACTTTGCAGAAGGAAGTGACCATGATAAGGGTCACCAAACTCAATGTTAAAAGCCATCACAATTAGCTAAATAGAAAGCTTGGCTCTCATCACCCCCAGCTGTGCTTTTGATAGGAGGAAATGGCATTTTCTACACAGACTTGAAAGAAATTTGCATGCTGTTCTCCGCAGCATCTAGAGCCTGACATTTCACTAAATATAGATGCTGTTAGGGTCTTGCTTATGTTATATATACCTATGCATATGTATATATATATATATATATACACACACACACATATATATGGAATATACAATATGCATATATATTTTTACACAAACTGTAAGACTAAGAAGCATATATATAGTCCTAATATATTTTATACAAAATATAGAACCTACATAGAATAGTTTATATATCATCTATAATTTATAGTTGTGTTACAACAAGAATAGATTGAAAGTGGAATAAAGAAGACACATATGTCCCTCAATTTAAAAAATTATTTTCTCAGGTGAGCTTGTGGTCCTCTCTCCGTTAAAATAGTGATTTGGTCAAAATTAAAAATTCTAATTATTAAAATAATCAGATGACCAAATTGACTTAAAAATACTTATAAAACTCAGAAACAATTGAGGGAAGAGTTGAAGTAAAAATCTAAATCGAGAGAAACACATTTGGAAATGAGCCAGGAGAAAGGGAGTGGCAGGACCATGGGTGAGAAAGTCAGAGTGCTCAGAGAGCCAAATGTGAAGCGAAAGGAAACACTGGGATGTGCTGAGGAGCAGCAGCAAGAGAAAGAAAAATATGAACACAGAGATGTTTCTCAGGGCGCAGTCTAGATTGAGGCGCCATGACTTCAGGTGCAGAAGAATATGCCTGCTTTCTTTTACCCTTGCACATTAGCACAGTTCTCAGGAATATCTGAAGAATGTTTTAGACTTTGTGTGCAAGTGTGCACATGCATGTCTATCCAACTTTGTCTTACACATGGATACGCAAATTGCAGTACAGTATGTCTTTAGAGGCTGTGAGGACTCAGAAGTCACATAGAGTAAACTGGTTAATATTGTAGGATGTGTGAAGTAATGCCATTTTAGAGAATTGCTAGCTATGGCACTTCATATTTCTGTTACATAGCTACTTCATATTTTGACTTTGATAAACTTTTTAGGCACCCCAAAAAAGAAATAAGGAGAAGGAGTAGTCTAACTATCCAATGGACATTTAAATATAGGTGTAGCATTTCACCAGACATGTCAATAACCCCCTCCACCCCACCTGTCATTGAAATCTTGAATATGCTATATTGAAGTCGATTTTCCCTCCTTCTTATTAGGTGTGGGAAATTATTTTTTAAAACATTTAGTGGACTGTTTCATAGTTAGATTTTCATTCCTCAATATTGCTTAAAACCAAATGCCAGCCAACTCATTTTTCTATCTAGTTTTTTATGATTCTTTCTTCCCAATTTTAAAAATTAAAAAAAATGAAGGTATGAGTATGTATTTATTTTCCCTGGAACCAATTTACAAAATCCCATGTGATTAGGTCATTGGAATTGGGCAGGTGTTGCAAAATATGATGGGTAGTCATTTTTTAAATGACAATAAAAGGAACTTTTTGGTCTATATGCAAGCTAAGCATTGTGGGAATACCAAAAGCTATACTGCGTTCCTCAGCATAAGCATGATTTTTATTAGCTAGGAACTTTTCTTATATATAGGAGAGAATTCTATCTACAGTGTAGTTCCCTTTTTTTTTGAGAAGTAAGGGAGGGGGGCAGAACCATATTTATGATTTTTATTATTTTCTAGACACTAATATTTGGGGAAACGAAGTGACCTACTTAGCATTCTCTGAAGGAAGGACATCGCTAAAGCTTTTAGTGATATCTTTTATCTATTTTCACTTTGTACACAATTGGCAAAATAAAGCAAACAGTTGGGTAGTTTCACAAAATACTTTGCAAATTAATACATAAAAAGCATAATCTCAACTCAAAAAATCAATCTCTCTTGTCTCTCTCTCAGACTGTTTTTGTTAGGTGTCATGGAGGTTTTGACTCATAGCAATGCGACGTGACACATTAGAACTGCCCCATGGGGTTTCCTAGGCTGGAATCATTGTGGAAGCAGAGTTCCTGTTGCACAATATCCTCACCAGCATTTGGTGTTGTCAGCGTTTTGGATTTTAGCCATTCTAATAGGTGTGCAGTGGTATCGCATTGTTGTTTTGATTTGCAGTTCCCTAACTTAGCTGCTAACTGAAAGGTTGGCGCTTTGAGTCCACCCAGAGGTGCCTCAGACAAAAGGCCTGGTGATCTACTTTGGAAAAATTAACCAACCATTGAAAACCCTATGGAGCACAGTTCTATTCTGACACATATGCTGTCTGTGTATCTTCTTGGTGAGGTGTCTGTTCAGATCTTTTGCCCATTTTGTAATTGGGTTGATTATTTTCTTACTGTGGAGTTTTAAGGGTCCTTTGTCTATTTAGCATACAAGTCCTTTATCAGATATGAATTTTGCAAACAATTTTTTCGGTTGCTTGTCTTTTTCATTCTTTTAAGAATATCTTCCACAGAGCATAAGTTTTTAATTTTAATGAAGTACACTTTATCAATTTTCTCTTTTATGCATTGTGCTTTTGGTGTTGTATCAAAAAAGTCATTGCCAAATCCAGAGTCACCTGGATTTTCTCCTGTGTTACCTTCTAGAAGTTTTGTGTCTTACATTTAGGTCTGTGATCCATTTTGACTAACATTTATGTAAGAGTAATCTTTGTGCAACTGCCTTGTTTTTACAGACAGTTCAAAACATATATACAACACCTAGGGTCATTCGGAGAAGCACAGTAGTTAACCACACAAGTGGTAAAGTGTATTGTCAAGCAAATTAAAAAACTTTGATTCAACTAACTGGCTAGTGTCAATTTAATAAAAATATTTTATTCCTATCTCTATGGAGGATTGGTTAAAACCTATTTTTTTGTGTGTTTGTTTTCTTTTTTTATTTATTTTATTGTTGTACTTTAAGTGAAAGTTTACAATTCAAGTTGGTCTCTCATACAAAAATTTATACATACATTGTTATGTGACCCTAATTGCTCCCCCTATACTGTGACAGCACATTCCTCCTTTCCACCCCAGCATTTCCCATGTCCATTCAACCAGCTCCTGACCCTCTCTGCCTTCTCATCTCACCTCCGGACAGCAGCTGCCCATTTAGTCTCATGTATCTGCTTGAGCTAAGAAGCACACTCTTCATGAGTATCATTTTATGCCACATAGTCCAGTCTAATCTTTGTCTGAAGAGTTGGCCTCAGGAATGGTTTTAGTTCTGGGCTGACAGAAAGTTCAAGGGCCATGCTTTTTGGGGTTCCTCCAGTCTCAGACAGACCATTAAGTCTGGTCTTTTTACTAGAAGTTGAGCTATCCTTCTTTTCCTTATGAATTCTCCCTGTTATTTTTCTCTTTCCCTTCTACATGGGACCATAACCCACTACCTCCTTCTCCCACTTTACATCTTCTTTCCTTCCCTTTCTCTTCCCTCTCTCTCATTCTTGTTCTTTCTCTGGATAAATTTCAGTAGAATATATATGTGTGTGTGTATGCATATAATATATAAATAATAATAAATAAATATATATATTTCTGCTGCCTGAATACTTATAAAACCTTACTTTTACTACCAAAGTTGCCTCAGAAATTATCAAAACTATCATTTCACATCCTGGAAGAGGCACACGTCTTCTCCCATTTTCTGATTACACAATGATGGCTTCCATAATGTTTTTCAGGCTCTTAGAATTTTTAGACTATGGGATATAGAAGAGAGTCTGCTGTTTCTGTTATCATACAGTTATCTGAAATGTCTTAATTCATACAGCAAACATTATTAGATTAAAAGGGCAATGACTTCAACTCTGAAATGTCCCTAGAGCCCCTTGCCCTTTTCAAACCATGCATTTCTCTGAGCCCAGTGAATTAAGTAAAATATGCTTCCGTTTAATGTTAAAATGACATTAACGAGCCTCTACACTAAGTACTTTAATTTTTTAACAACAGAGGCAATAATTTTGCTCTGGAAGAAGGAAAAAAAGAATATCTATATATCTATATATCTATATATATCTATATATATATATATATACGCTCTCTCTTATGACCAATGGGAAGTATTTTGAAGAACCAAACCTTGATTAAGGTATGATCAAGCCATAAAACAAACTGTGAAGCAGGCGGGGCAGTACAGGGCTAATAGCCATAACTTTGTTCATTTGCATCCTATTTCACCCAAAGGGCTTCTTCAACTTTCACTGGAAAGCAACAGTGGAATAGTAATGTCATTGTTGTTAGTTGCCATGGACTCGTGGTGACCCCATGTACAACAGAACGAAACATTGTTTTGTCCTGCATCATCTTTACAATCATTAGTGTGCTCGAGTCTGTTGTGGCCACTATGTATTTTGAGTGTCTTCCAACCTAGGGGCCTCATCCTTCAGTACTATGTCAGACAATGTTCTGTTGTGATCCATAGGGTTTTCAATGGCTAATTTTTTAAAGTAGATCACCAGGACTTTCTTCCTAGTCTGTCTTAGTCTGGAGGCTCCACTGAAACCCGTCCACCACGCCGACTCTGCTGGTATTTGAAATCTTGGTGGCATAGCTTCCAGCATCACAGCAATATGCAAGCCACCACAGTACCACAAACTGACAGATGGGTGGTAGAGAATAGAAATAGGGTCACCTAAATGCAGGTTCTTCTCCAGATTGTGGGAAACAGAGCTGTTTCTAATTCTTTTAATCCCGCCATGTAAATTATTCTCACCTTTAGACCAATGGAGACAGTTACAGAAAATGGAAAATCTGATGCTACTAAAAAAATACTGCAGTTACAAAGAACTGGAGGGCAGGACTAAGATTTGGAGAGGCTGAGTGTGCGGTTGACTTAATCCATCCAAGAAAGAGAGGGCTGCTTAACCAGAAATCCCAACAGAATGTAAGAAAAGCTGAGAGTACTGGCCTCCAGGACCAAGCACTGCATGTCCCAGTGCCTTCTCTCATCTCTTCTGCCCACAAAGCAATGGCTTTGAGACGCAGGGGAAGAGGGAAGAAGGCTTCCTTTAAATGGCAAACAGCGATAAGGAGATACCACAAAGGCTCAGGGCCAGAGGCTCTCTGAGGTTGAACAGTGTGGGAGAAGTGCCATCTATTTTCTGGACATCTGCTTGGCATAATTTAAAAATGTCTCTTAAAGTAAAAGCAAAGAAGTTTCTTGGACACATCCAAACACTTTGAGGGACAGAGTAGCTGGGGCTGATGCCTGGGGACCATGGTTTTAGGGGCCATCTAGGTCAACTGGCATAACACAGGTTATAAAGAAAATGTTCTACATCCCATTTTGGTGAGTGGCATCTGGGGTCTTAAAAGCTTGTGTGCAGCCATCTAAGATACATCATTTGGTCCCATCCCACTCAGAGCAAAGGAGAATGAAGAAAACCAAAGACACAAGGAAAATACTAACCCAAAGGACTAAAGGACCACATGAACCAGAGACTCCACCAGCCTGAGACCAGAAGAACTAGATGGTGCCCGGCTACCACTAATGACCACCCTGACAGGGAACACAATAAAGAGTCCCAGACAGAGCAGGAAAAAATTGTAAAACAGAACTCAAATTCACATAAAAAGACCAGACTTGATGGTCAGACAGAGACTGGAGGAACCACTAAGACTATGGCCCCCAAGATGTGTTGTTAACCCAGAACTGAAACCATTCCCGAAGCCCACTCTTCAGACAAAGATTAAACAGGACTATTAAAAAAAAAAAAATACACGTGAGGAATGTGCTTCTTAGTTCAATCAGATATACGAGACCAAATGGGCACCTCCTGTTCAAAAGCAGGATGAGAAGACAGGAAGGGACAGGAACCCGGGGGTGAAAAGGGGGAGCGTGCTGTCCCATTGTGGGGACTGCAACTAATGTTACCAAAAAAAAAAAAAAGTGTATAAATTTTTTAAAGAGAAATTAACTTGAACTGTAAACTTTCACCTAAAGCACAATTAAAAATTTACTATCTTATTCCATGTCAAATATTGCCAGAATCAAAACAATTCGCTTGACTTAAGACACTGTCTGGAATAGTATCTATGAAACAGAATTAACAGATAATCAAGGCATGAGGAAAGACAGAAAACAAGCAAGCGTTGGCTCTTGCTGGCAAGTGTGGTGCAAGCAGTAAGTGTGCAGTGGGGCAGTCTGAGTAGCAGCCCCCTCTTCCAAGAACAAATCCACATGACTATGTTTCCAAGCTAGAAGTGTCTAGGTCTTGATGATTCATCTTTGAGGTAAGCCATTATTTCCGTATTGAAAAATGTGATTGGAGTATTGCTCAGCAAATATTCATTCACCACTCTCCCTCTCCTACACTTTCAGTGAAATATTCTACCCTGCCCCACCAACTTTGAGCTTGGCCAATGGAATGTGAATGGACATGATGCAAGCAGACGCCTTGCACTCTCAGGATCCACCATATAATAACATGCCGCAGGTAGCTGCTGCCCCTTTGGCCAGGCCCCCAGAACAAACACACTTGGAGCAGACCTGAACCCATCCCATTGTCTTGCCTCTCACTAAGCCCAGCAATCAGGGAGCACAAAGCAGAGCTGCCCAGCTTACTCCAGCATAGATCAGCTAACTCAGTTGTCCAGCAGAAAGAAATGTGCATCTTGGAATAAATGCTTGTTGTGTGAGTCATGGAGTTTAGGGATGATTTGTTATACAGCATGCCTGTGTCATTAGCTCACTAAAACAAAACTAAATCAACACATGAAAAATGTTATTGCAAATATCAATTGTTTCTTGTAAGCATTTCAATTACTTAGTAAATATTTGAATGCCTACTATGTGCCAGTCACTGTGCTATGTTCTGCGGATGACATGATGAACTAAAATGAGCATAGTCCTATATGTTATTATCATCAACACCTCTCACGGTGAATCAGCACTGATGTCATAAATGATATGGCCAGATTGATAATGCTTTCCTTTTGTGAACAGATGTACTTTTCCCAATGTCTTTCCCACTTTGATACATTTGCAGCTCTGCTAGTTTTAATGGGGCAGGGGGTAAGAAACACTAGATCACAAATCACAATCATGCCCTAGTCACTTACTATAGGAGCACTAAGTAGCAATTTTGAAAACCCTGGTGGCATAGTGGTTAAGAGCTACAGCTGCTAACCAAAAGGTCTGCAGTTCGAATCCACCAGGCGCTCCTTGGAAACTCTACGGGGCAGTTCTACTCTGTCCTATAGGGTCGCTATGAGACCCCTGTCCCATAGGGTCGCTATGAGTAGGAATCGACTGGATGGCAAAGGGTAAGTAGCAATTTCAGTCCCCTAAGGTAACGGTTCTCAAAGTGTGGTCCTGGGACCTGCATCATTAACATCACCTGGGAACTTGTTAGAAATGCAAATTTTAGGCCTACCTCTCATCTGTGGAATCAGGAACTTGGGCTGGGGCCCCACAGTCTGCATTTTAACAAGGCCTTCCAGGTGATTCTGATGCAGGCTGAAGTTTGAGGATCACCACATTAGAATAATGCACTACAGCAATTTTTTAAATGGCACCACAGTGACTTGAAAGATTCCCAAAATATTTGCTTATTCTCAGAAAATGACTTACACATTAAAGTACAGAACTTAACAAGAATATTCCTAAGGGTAAGGATTTTTTGAGAATGTAAAAATTGGTGTTATCTTAGCAGTTGATTCAAAGTCAAATAGAATGGAGTACAGTTGGTTCCTGCAGGTCATTTTCAGAAGGCTGTTATGCCCTTGAACTGAAATGTTTAAGGCTCACCTCAGGAAGAAGGTAGTGGCCAAAAGCGAACTGACAAAGCAGATGCCAGAAGGCATGATCAAAGCTAAGACACCACACCTGTTGGTGTTCACTCCAGACACTGATTTTGCATCTTAGGAGACAGCCTCTCCCATCTTGCCAGAACATATGCAATTTGGCAGATAAGCTCTGCAGAATTGCAAAGGAAAAAGAACCTACTTTCAAAAATTGACTTCACTAAAAAATCCTCAGAACCATTACTTTAGACTCACTGCTTCTTTAATGCAATAAAAAAAAAAACTTGTCCTGAATTAAAAATCCATAAAGTTAATAAAAATATTGAAGATGAAAACTGACTTTTACGAACTCAATGTTCTGAAGACTACTCTTTAAAGATGTAAATGTTCATTATAAAATCTGTTGTATTTTTTCTTCCTCATCATTACTTAAGATTCTGTCCAAATTTCCATGGAGCATACCTAAAGAGTTAAAAATGGGCTGATGCTACTCTTTCAACAGGTTTTCGTGGATTTCAACACATTCTCTGGAACACAGGTACATGTGTTCCTAGGCAAAAATGTACGGAAATAAAATAGATTTTAAATAAGAAGTATGAGAAACAACCTTGGAAAATGAAACACCAAAGAAAGTCTGAGTGTACTTTATCTTCACATCCTCATGAACAAATACAAGTTATTAATGCAAAGCCGTGATTCATGCATACTCATGGCTACATAAGGTAGAAGCAGTGGATTCTTATTAATGAAAACATTATATTAGGGCAGTAAAAGTGAAATGAAGCCACTCATTTGCTTCTCGTGGGTAATTCAATTCATTGTGCATTGTAACTCTATCAGCTACACTATACCCATTTCTGAACAATTTCCTTCTAATAAAGGGGAAAAATAGGTTTGTCTGTACTACTAATTGCACTTCAAATCATAGTAATTTGGAACTCAAAAAAGCAATTCCCCTAACAATTACTTGTATTTATATTTTGCTTGACACGTAAACAGAAATAAATCCATTAGTCATATAAGCCTGCAACTGAACAGTTTTTTTTTCTTCCCTCATTCGCAGCAACAACAAAATTGACTCTTAGGCACAGTAGGATAAGGTGGATCGCATTTGTTCCGTAGATTGCGTTTTGAGTCTCTGATGTTCCCATTACCTCAGTCCTCTGCATTCCACCCATAATCACCACCATTACATCTCTTTCTAACCCAACAATACTAAAATTGCATCATTTATGCATAACCTTTTCAGTCTTCATGGGGAAAGTTAAATAAATTAATGCTTTCAAAAGACTTTGGAGGATTTCCTAGCCCTCTTAGAGTACAAAAAGAGGTGCTATAAGGCTATATATATGCATCTGCCCTTCAGGATTCCTTCCTTCCTTTTTTTCTCTCCCTCAGGGCTCTGATAACCATTCACAACCTCAAGTTCAATCCACAATGAGAAGTAAATGGATGATTGAAATCTAAGTGAATTCTGAGTTTCCACACTGGGATACTCAAATTCATAGAATGAATATCTTCCTTGAGTATTTAATTTTCCAAAGAAAAACAATGTAAAATCATTAAAAACATATATATTATAGGATGAAAAACAGAATTCATGAGTATTCTAAGATAAAATATAAGACTTCAAATAAATTACACAGTTATATCACAGACCTTCAGGTGGCATACCATCATGGGTGCTTTAATGGGAAATTTTGAGACGGTATTCTTCTAACTGATTACACCAGCATTTTTTATTAAGTCAAGTCCTCTGTCTTAGTTAGCTAGTGCTGCTATAACAGAAATACCACAAGTGGGTGGGTTTAACAGACAGAAATTTATTTTCTCATGGTTTAGGAGCCTAGAAGTCCAAATTCAGCGTGCCAGTTCTAGGGGAAGGCTTCTTCTCTCTGCTGACTCTGGAGGAAGGTCCTTGTCTCTTTGAGCTTCTGCTCCTGTGCGATCTTCATATGGCTTGGCATCTCTCTTCCTCCATCTCTGATTGCTTGTTTAATCTCTTCTGTATCTCAGAAGATACTGTCTCAAGAACACCCCTGTTATGGATTGAATTGTGTCCCCCCAAAATATATGTCAACTTGGCTAGGCCATGGTTCCCAGTATTGTGTGGTTGTCCACCATTTTGCGATTTGATGTGATTTTCCTATGTGTTGTAAATCCTACCTCTATGATGTTAATGAGGCAGGACTCAATCTACAGGATTAGGCTGTATGTTGAGTCGATCTCTTTTGAGATACAAAAGAGAGAATCAAGCAGAGAGGAGAGGGACCACATACTACCAAGAAACTAGTGCCAGGAGCACAGCGTGTCCTTTGGACCCAGGGTCCCTGCGCTGAGAAGCTCCTAGACCAGGGAAGATTGATGACAAAGAGTTTCCTCCAGAGCCAACAGAGAGAGAATGCCTTCCCCAGGATCTGGTGCCCTGAAATTGGGCTTCCAGCAAGCTAGACTGTGAGATAATAAATTTCTTAGTTAAAGCCGTCCACTTGTGGTATTTCTGTTATACCAACACTGGATAACTAAGACAACCCTACACTAATCCTATCTTATAAACATAACAAAGACAACCCATTTCCAAATGGGATTATAAACACAGGCATAGAAGATAGGATTTATAACACATATTTATGGGGGACACAATTCAGTCTATAACATTTAACCTTTTGGCCCCCTAAAATTAATGTCTTTGCCATATGCAAAACACATTCACCCCATCACATCATCCCAAAAGTCTTAGATCAACCACAAGCCCAAAATCTTATCTTCTGAATCATCTAAATCAAATATGGGTGAGACTTTAGGTGTATTCCATCCTGGGGAAAAAATCCTTTTCGTGTGAACCTGTGAAATCTAAACTACAAGTTATCTGTTTTTTGAGGGGGGAAGGCATTGGAAAGAATATTTTCTCCCCGATACAGAGTGGAGAGAGGAGGGTCTCTCTTCTCTCCCAGCCCTCCCCACCGTCCTGTTTTCCCTCTTTGAACACAGCGTGTGAGGACTCCATGCTCAAAGCTGCCCTCATTTCTTTGCAGCCACCAGGAGAAAGGGCAAACACTGGGAGTGATGCAAACATCGCAAAGGTGGTGAACTAAAAGAGAAACCACTCATTCCAGACAGAAACCACTCTGTTTAAGCCTCTTTCCATCAGGAATTCTCTTACATAATCAAAAGCATTTTCAATGGAATAACCAGACTCCTGGTCTTCCACTCACCAGCTGTTTATACAGGGAGAAGTCACAAAGTAAGTGTCAGTTTTCTCGTTTACAACGTGAGGATGTTAAGAGGCTAATACTACCAGGTGTACCTAAGACTCAGGGCTCTAAGAAGTTCAAATAAACAGTTATTGTAGGGAAAAACCAAAACTTCTTACCTATTATCCAACTTTGCAACAAAAAAAATTATGACTGCCTGTAGTTAGTAGTCTAAAGAAATCATGAAGATTTTCCACCTGATTCTTTGTCATTGGCAATGATTTTGGTGAAAACTACCACTCTATTTGGGCTCCTTGATAGCTTTTACACATTATGCAATAGAGATATGGAGGAAACATGTTTCAGGTCTCAGAGACCTCTTACATATGTGAAGAGAACACAATCTGTGAAGAAGTATTCTAGCCCCAGGGCTGATAATGCCACAGAGAAGTGTCCTGTCTCCAGAAGAGAAGGGGGCAAGGAGGAGGGGGGAATGAAGAAGAGAATCACTACTTTACCAAATTTGTTTAAAAATCGAACTCTTAGTTTTATCAACACTTTATACTTAGAGGACTTTCAAACATGCAATATGCTCGTTGCCTCAAAGAAACTCCTAGTAAACAAAACTTGGCTTGGAGTGAGAGAGCCAGTTAGGAAGACAGCCTGACCAAGGCTGCTGTGAGACCCAGGATGATGGGTGTGGACGTCATCTTCCCTACAGCAGAAGGAGGAGCAGTGTGGGACCCTGCATCAGGCAGGCCAAGCACATCTTCCAAGTACTAGTACTCAGAATAAGGATTAAAAACGAAAGAAAAATACCCCAGCTCCAATGAACATATAGAGAATTTTGCAATCACTGTATCTGAGAAGCTTATTTTCAGCACAATAAGTTTTTATTATTTTGCAAAATAAACATTCATTTTAGAATTGCATATGAGAGGGGCAACATGATATGATCAGTGTTTAGGGCCCTTGGGTTTTAATCCAGCCTGCATAGGCTCTCTTTATTCTCTAAAAGTTGGTTGAATATGAATTTAACTCCATATTTATTAGACCTATTTAATAAAGGCAAGGCCAGCAATTAAGCAGATGCAACATATATAATCTAGGTTAAAGATGATTGTCCACCATCTGTCTGCTAGTTTGTTATAGTATGGTGGCTTGTGTGTTGGTGCAATGATGGACGCTATGCCACAGGTATTTTGAATGTCAGCAGGGCCATCCATGGTGGACAGGTTTTAACAGAGCTTCCAGACTAAGACAGACTAGGAAGAAAGGCCTGGTAATCTACTTCTGCAAAGTAGCCAATGAAAACCCTATGGATTACAAGAATATTGTCCTGTATAGTGCTGGAAGATGAGCCCCCTAGGTTGGAGGGCATGGCATAATGGTCACAATAATGGACTCAAACATGCCAGTGATCATGAAGATGGCACAGGACCAGGCAATGTTATGTTATGCTGTAGATGGGGTTGCCATGAGTAGGAGCCAGCTTGATGGCAACTAACTACAACAACAAGGATGATTTCATAAAGAACTTGGCGCTGGAAAAAGAAATAAAGAAAAACAGGTTCAAAATGTATATTTACTTTACTTTGTAGCCTGTTTTGCTTGTGTGTTCTTTGTTCTTTGCCTTGATCCAGGGGGAGAAAACAGCATGAGGGAAGCAGACAAATACATCTCCCATGGTCTCATGCTTTCTCTTTATTACCGTTTTTCCTTAGTGCTTCTCTTCTACACCCCCTACCACACCAACAGCATCCCTTCTGACAGCATCCCCGTTATTGCAAAACAACCGCACAGATCCTAGTCCCTTACAACTTTTTATTTTGATAACCCTTTGATGAATTCAATCAACTGCAAAATCAAAAGCAACAAAACCAGTAACAGAAAAGCCAAACCAAAACAAAAAGAGTTTTGTGAATCCCCTCGTTTTGAGCACACCAAGAGCAAACTCGGAGCTTGACATGGCCACTGGAGGGTGCTACGGGCGTTTGGAAAGACAAGCTTGGCTCAACCTGTGAAGCCTGCACTAGGGAAGGGTAGTCCTTCCTTCTGATCACACCATTTCTCTATTCAACTCATCACACGGGAAATGAAAATGAGACAGCCTTTTAGAAGACTTTTGTTTTCTACGAAAAGGAAGACTGCTGCTCTCTAAATGTTTTAAATGCCCTCAGAAATATTAAAGCCAAGACAGTAAATGAACCATAACTCTGTCTTCTGATTCACTGAAGAGTCATGGGTATTCTGGGGAGTGGGGGGGGCGGGGCGCAGAGGGTGAGGATGGGAGTGATAGGGGAGATTTAAAACAAACAGATACCGTAGAGTCAACTCTGATTCGTGGTGACCCCATGTATGTCAGAGTAGAACTGTGATCCATAGGGTTTTCAATGGCTAATTTTTCAGAAGTAGATCCTAGGCCTTTCTTTTGAGGCCCCTCTGGGTGGACTCAAACCACCACCTTTTCAGGTAGCAGCTGAGCATGCTAACCATTTGCATCACCCATGGTAATGATCTTAATTCCATGTGGTCAGAGGGGACTGCTAGCTATATCATATAGATGGGTTTGTGTGCCAAGCATTTTGTGCTTCAGAAAAAACCCTGGACCACCTCTGACCTTTCTTATCCATTGGGCCCTCAGTGGATGGAATACTGACCCAGCATTAACAAAGAGGAAAAGCAGCAAGGGACTTGTGGGGAGGAACTGATGGCACTGGATTAAAAAAAGCAGCAGCAGCATTACTGGGACTGGATTGGCTTATTCCCCCAATCACTTTCTTCTTCTTAAATAAAAAGAAAACCAGAGAGAAGAGGCTGTGCCGTGATAGACAGCATCCTCTCCAAGGAAATATTAAATAACCTGAAGACCTTAGACAGCAGCCTAACGATGGTCATGTCCGCATCAGACTTCTTGGAGAACATGAATTTTCTGATCTTTGAAAAGTTATTGATTTATTTGGAAGAAGCAGCTTTACAACTTATTTTAAGTGAGATTTTTTTTTTAAATACAGGGTTTTGTATAGACTGGCAAAGGATTAGGGAAGCTGGGAAATCAGTAAGTCCGCTGGACACTTCCCAATGAACTCTGATATATTTGTAACCTTTCAATTCATAAAGGGTTTGATTGGTAAATAACAATAGATTCAATCTGGGGGGGCTTTATAATTATTCGATTTACATACATTGTCTTATTTATCTTACCTATCCTGTGGTGTAGACATTATTATTCTTAACATTTTACAGGAAACGGAGATTATATAACTGGTCCTACGCCACCCACAAGCAGTTGCGATTCAACCAAGGTCTGTCTGAGTGCTACATTATATAGGAAAATTTCCACTGGTCTTCTGTACACTTGCTCCTGTCATTTTGACGAGTCATTTACTGGAAACATGTTTCAGAAAGTTGTGAAACTGAATGTCCAGATGCCACAATCATAGCCTTACTTTACAGCCCAGCTCAAAAGTCACTCCCTCCAAGAGATCTTTCATAATTGTTAGAAGTTACTTCTAGTCTTGATGAATCCTCATAACATTTATAGGCACCTGCCTTATAAAATGGAGCCTTGGTGGCACAGTGGTTAAGCACTTGGCTGCTAACAAAATAGTTGGCAGTTTGAACCTACCAGTCGCTCCAAGGCAGAAAGATGTGACAGTCTGCTTCTGTAAAGATTTCAGCCTTGGAAACCCTATGGGGCAGTTCTATTCTGTCCTATAGGGTCACTATGAGTCAGAATCGACTTGACAGCAATGGGTTTGGGTTTTTTGGTTTGGGCCATATAAAACACACCACTTTCTACCTTGGGCTATTCACTTATATGATATCATATTACTCTGCATTTGCCATGGTTGGTCATGTCTTATATCTCACATTATAAGTTCTTAAAAAAAGACATGTTTATGCATGAAACATGGTGGTATGCAGAGTAGGGGTTCAAATTAGTTGAAAGTTCAGTTAAGCTGCACTTAATGACAACCACCTGGTCTGTTCATGGAGGCAATCTTATGGCAGATCATCTTGGAATCTGTGAGGAGATGCTCTAATTGGTGACTACTGAGTGTCCAGGGATGTAAAGATACTGTAGTTCTCACAACAGCAACTTTCAAAATCCTATGGGCCAGGAGGCAGGGCCAAGATGGCGGAGTAGTCAGACGCTTCCGGTGGTCCACAAGGACCCGAAAAAACAAGTGAATTGATTATATATGACAAGCCAGGAGCCCTGAATATCAAAGGCAAAGTTAAGGAATCGAACTGAGTGGAAGAGGGAGGGAGAGATGGTTCAGAAGCATCGAGGAGTTTCTAGACTTGACCCAGCGGGAGCCAGCACCCTGCAGGCTAGATCAGCTGGCGTGCATGGCGAGGCGCGAAGCAGTGTTTGGGAAGCGTTCTCCACATTGGTAGAGGCTGAGCGGCAGAGAGTCTGCTTAGGCCTCCAGAGACAGTGAAAAGTGGTGCTCAATTGACAAAAGATAAGTACATGTGTTTAACCTACCACACGGATCAAAAACACCCCATTTGAGAAGAACTTCTCTCCCATTTACCTGCTCCCTCCCCACTTTGCACCTGGTTCCAGGCAGGCTTCAGTGACTGCCGCTTCCCCTGGGCCTGAAGTAGGACCTGTCATGCGCCCTGAGCTATTCTCCCAGCCTTGCAGAGAGTACAAAATAACAAGTAGGAAAAAATAATCTGCCAGCTCCCCTAAGCCAGGAACTCAGGGCAGGCACAGCTTCTTTGCCTAGGCACAGGTATAAGGGGTCCACAGACTTTGAATGCCTTTCACCCCTGCATAGACCTGTGTGGGCCCATTTCAACAGCGTAGGCCCTCATTAGCACAGTACAACGGGGTATATACCTGAAGCCTAAATTCACTGTATCAGCTATATGATGGAGAGGCAGGTTCACGACATTTGACACCGTTATGACCATTAAGCACAGTCCTAACCAAACCACATCAGGGGCCTGAGGACTGTTGGCTCCACCCATGCCACCCAGCCACCTGTGACAGGGGTCCAAGAATAAGTGGTGCCTCCCAGTCCTTACAACCAACAGCACTGAGTGCCCATAGTCCAGCTGTAAAACCCACCCACCTATGCACTCTAGAGAACAGGGACACACTTTACTCCCAGACACTCAGGGGTAGCCATCAGCCCCCTGCCTTGCTCAAAGCGTGACCCCCCTACTGGAGCCAGATACCTGTACCCACTCCAATCACCCCTGCCTAAGACTGTACGTGAGAGCCTGTACCACACATTTGGTGACCGACTATCTAGACAAACTGAACTGAATCCATACAAGAAAAGTAAACAGACTCCTGGGCTCACAAGCCTAGTAACAGATCTAACCACCTGGTGACAGGATGTTAGAGCTTCAAAGGCACCAATAATCAAACTTGCTCACATGAGAAGCCTATCTGGGTATATCAAAACATAACAAAACAAAAAGCCATCACACAGTAAGCAAACATAAGTAAATATAATAACTTATTAATGGCTCAGAGACAACAGTCAATATCAAATCACATAAAGAGTAGACCATGATGGCTTCAGCAAGCTCCCAAAACAAAGAATCAAGAAATCTTCTGGAGGAAGAGAACATCTTGGAATTACCAGAGGTAGAATACAAAAGATTAATACACAGAACTCAAGATATCAGGAAGGAGATCAGGCAAAACACAGAACAAGCCAAGGAACACACAGACAAAGCAACAGAGGAACTTAAGAATATTATAGAAGAGCACAATGACAAATTTAACAGGCTGCAAGAATCCACAGAGAGACAGCAAACAGAAATCCAGAAGATTAATAGTAAACTTCAGAATTAGACAACTCAGTAGAAAGTCATGGGAGCAGAATTGAGGCAATGGAAGTCAGAATTAGTAAGACTGAAGATAAAGCACTTGACACCAACTTATTTGAGGAAAAATCAGATAAAAGAATTTTAGAAAATGAAGAAACCCTAATAATTATGTGGGACTCTATCAAGAGGAATGACCTATGAGGGATTGGCGTACCAGAACAGGGGAGATAACAGAAACTACAGAGAGAATTGTTGAAGATTTGTTGGCAGAAAACTTCCCTGATATCATGAAGGATGAGACAATATCTCTCCAAGATGCTCATCGAACCTCACACAAGGTAGATCCCAAAAGAAAGTCATCAAGACATATTATAATCAAACTTGTCAAAACCAAAGATGAAGAGAGAATTTTAAGAGCAGCTAGGGATAAAGGAAAAGTCATCTACAAAGAAGACTCAATAAGAATAAGCTTGGACTACTCAGCAGAAACCATGCAGGCAAGAAGGCAATGGGATAACATATAGAAAGCCTTGAAGGAAAAAAATTGCCAGCCAAGAATTATACATCCAGCAAAACTGTCTCTCAAATACAATGGCGAAATTAGGGCATTTCCAGATAAACAGAAGTTTAGGGAATTTGCAAAAACCAAACCAAAATTACAAGAAATACTAAAGGGAGTCCTCTGGTTAGAAAATCAATAACATCAGATAACAACCCAAGAATAGAACACAGGACAGAGCAACCAGATACCAACGCAGATAGGAAAGTCACAAAAATAAATTAAAGCTAAAACACTGAAAATAGGGAAACAGAGACATCAATATGTAAAAGATGACAACATTAAAACAAAAAAAGAGGGACTAAAAAAGGTAGTCACAGATGTTTTACATGGAGAGGAGGTCAAGGCAATATAAAGAAATAAAAGATTGGTTTCAACCTAGAAAAATAGGTGCAAATATTAAGGTAAACACAAAGGAAACTAACAATACTACCATCAAAATAAAAACAAGAAAAACATAAAGATTCAGCAAATACAAAACCAACAACAATGAAAAAGATGAAAATACATAAAGAAAAACGACTCAGCACAGAAAATTAACAGGAACAAAGAAACTGTCAACAACACACACAAAAAAGACATCAAAATGACAGCACTAAACGCATACCTGTCAAAAATTACGCTGAAAGTAAATGGACTAAATGCATCAATAAAGAGACAGAGAGTGGCGGAATGGATAAAAAAACATGATCCATCTATATGCTGCCTACAAGAGACATACCTTAGCCTCAAAGACACAAACAAACTAAAACTCAAAGGATGGAAAAAATTATATCAAGCAAACAACACTCAAAAAAGAGCAGGAGAGGCAATATTAATCTCTGACAAAATAGACTTTAAAGTAAAATCCACCACAAAGGATAAGGAAGGACACTATGTAACGATTAAAGGGTCAATACACCAGGAGGACATAACCCTAATAAATATTTACGCACCCAATGAAAGGGCTCCAAAATACATAAAACAAACTCTAACAGCAATGAAAAAACAGACAGCTCTAAAATAATAGTAGGAGACTTCAAAACACCACTTTCAGTGAAGGATAGAACATTCAGAAAGAAGCTCAATAAAGACAAGAAAAATCTAAATGCCACAGTCAACCAACTTGATCTCAAAGACACGTACAGAACACTCCACATAACAGAAGCCAAGTATACTTTCTTTTCCAATGCACCTGGAACATTCTCCAGAATAGACCACATACTACACCATAAAGCAAGCCTTAACAGAATGCTAAGCATCGAAATATTACAAAGCATCTTTTCTGATCATAAAGTCATAAAAGTGGAAATCAATAACAGAAAAAGCAAGGAAAAAAAATCAAACACATGGAAACTGAATAACACCTTGCTCAAAAACTGCTGGGTTATAGAAGACATTAAGGACAGAATAAAGAAATTCACAGAATCAAATGAGAATGAAAACACATCCTGCTAGAACCTTTGGGACACCGCAAAAGCAGTGCCCATAGGTCAGTTTATAGCAGTAAATGTACACATCCAAAAAGAAGAAAGGGAAAAAATCAGAACATTAACCCTACAACTGGAACAAGTAGAAAGAGAGCAGCAAAAGAAGCCCTCAGGTATGAAAAGAAAGGAAATAATAAGAATTAGAGCAGAATTAAATGAAATAGAGAATAGAAAAACAATTGAAAGAGTTAACAAGACCAAAAGCTGGTTCTTTGAAATGATCAACAAAATCAATAAACCACTGGCCAAACTGACAAAAGAAAAACAGGAGAGGAGACAAATAACTCGAATAAAAAATGAGATGGGCAATATCACAACAGACTGAACTGAAATTAAAAGAATCATTACAGAACTACTATGAAAAATTGTACTCTAACAAATTTGAAAACCTAGAGGAAATGGACAAATTTCTAGAAACACACTACCTACCTAAACTAACTAAACACAAACACAGGTAGAACAACTAAATAAACCTATAACAAAAGAAGAGATTAAAAAGGTAATTTAAAAACTCCCAACAAAAAAAAAAGCCCTGGCCCTGATGGTTTCACTGGAGAATTCTACCAAACTCTCAAAGAAAAGTTAACACTACTAATACTAAAGGTATTTCAGGGCATAGAAAAGGATGGAATACTCCCAAACTCATTCTATGAAGCCAGCATAACCCTGATACCAAAACCAGGTAAACCCACCACAAAAAAAAGAAAATTACAGACCAATATCCCTCATGAACATCAATACAAAAATCCTCAACAAAATTCTAGCCAATAGAACTCAAAAACATATCAAAAAAAAAAAAAAAAATACACCAAGACCAAGTGGGATTTATACCAGGTATGCAGGGATAGTTCAACATTAGAAAAACAATCAATGGAATCCATCACATAGATAAAAGACAAGAACCACATAATCTTATCAATCAATGCAGAAAAGGCATTTGACAAAGTCCAATACCAATTCATGATAAAAATTCTCAGCAAAATAGGAGTAGAAGGGAAATTCCTCAACATAATTAAGGGCATTTATACAAAGCCAACAGCCAACATCATCCTAAATGGAGAGACTCTGAAAGCATTCCCCTTGAGAACAGGAACCAGACAAGGACGCTCTTTATCACCACTCTTATTCAACATTGTGCTGGAGGTCCTAGCCAGAGCAATTAGGCTAGAAAAGGAAATAAGGCGCATCCAAATTGGTAAGGAAGAAGTAAAAGTATCTCTATTTGCAGACAATATGATCTTATATACAGAAAACCCCAAAGAATCCACAAAAAAACTACTAGAACTAATAGAAGATTTCAGCAAAGTATTAGGACACAAGATAAACATACAAAAATCAGTTGGATTCCTCTACATCAAAAAAGAGAACTTCCAGCGGAAATCATCAAATCAACACCATTTACAATAGCCTCCAAGAAGATAAGATACTTAGGAATAAATCAATCTAACCAGAGATGTAAAAGACCTATACAAAGAAAACCACAAGACATTACTGCAAGAAACCAAAAGAGACCTACAAAAGAGAAAAACATACCTTGCTCGTGGATAAGAAGACTCAACATTGTGAAAATGTCTATTCTACCCAAAGCGATCTACAGATACAATGCAATCCCAATCCAAATTCCACCAGCATTTTTTAATGAGATGGAGAAACAAATCACCAAATTTGTATGGAAAGGAAAGTGGCCCTGGATAAGTAAAGCATTACTGAAGAAGAAGAATGAAGTAGGACGCTTCACACAACCTGATTTTAGAACCTACTATACCATCATGGTAGTCAAAACAGCCTGGTACTTGTACAACAACAGATACATAGACCAATGGAACAGAATTGAGACTCTAGATGTAAATTCATTTACTACGAGCAGCTGATATTTGACAAAGGCCCAAAGTCAGTTAATTGGGGAAAAGATAGTTTCTTTAACAAATGGTGCTGGCATAACTGGCTATCCATCTGCAAAAAAATGAAACGAGACCCATACATCACACCATGCACAAAAACTAACTCAAATGGATAAAAGACCTAAATAAAAAATTAAAAATGATAAAGATCATAGAAGAAAAAACAGACACAATGCTAGGAGCCCTAATATACAGCATAAACAGAATACAAACCATAAGTAACAATGCACAAACACCAGAAGAAAAACTAGGTAACGGGGAGCTCCTAAAAATCAAACACTTAAGTTCATCAAAAGACTTCACCAAAAGAGTAAAAAGACAACCTACAGACTGGGAAAAAATTTTTGGCTACGACAAATCCGATCAGTGTCTAATCTCTGAAATCTACAAGATACTGCAAAACCTCAACAACAAAAAGACAAATAACCCCCAATTAAAAAATGGGCAAAGGCTATGACAAGCACTTTGCCAAAGAAGAGATTCAGGCAGCTAACAGACACATAAGGAAATGCTCACGATCATTAGCGATCATGAGCCATTAGAGAAATGCAAATCAAAACTACAGTGAGATACTATCTCACCCCAACAAGGCTAGCATTAATCCAAAAAACACAAAATAATAAATGTTTGAAAAGTTGTGGAGACACTGGAACACTTATATACTGCTGGTGGAAATGTAAAATGGTACAACCACTTTGGAAATTGATTTGATGCTTCCTTAAAAATCTAGAAATAGAAATACCATACAATCCAGCAATCCCACTCCTTGGAATATATCCTAGAGAAATAAGAGCCGTCACACAAATAGATATATGCACACCTATGTTCACTGCAGCACTGTTCACAGTAGCAAAAACATGGAAACAACCCAGGTGCCCGTCAACGGATGAATGGATAAACACATTATGTTATATTTACAGAATGGTATACTATGCAACGATAAAGAACTACGATGAATCTGCGAAGCATTTCATAACATGGATGAATCTGGAAGACATTATGCTGAGTGAATTTAGTCAGTCGCAAAAGAACAAATATTGTATGAGACCACTATTATATGAACTCAAGAAAAGGTTTAAACACAGAAGAAAACATTCTTTGATGGTTACGAGGGTGGGGAGGGAGAGATGTATTCACTAACTAGATAGTAGACAAGAATTATCTTAGGTGAAGGGAAGGACAGCACACACTACAGGGGAAGTCAGAACAACTGGACTAAACCAAAGCTAAGAAGTTTCCTGAATACAACCAAATACTTTGAGGGACAGAGTAGCAGAGGTGGGGGTCGGGGACCATGGTTTCAGGGGACATCTAGGTCAATTGGCATAACAAAGTTTATTAAGAAAATGTTCTGCATCCCACTTTGCTGAGTGGCATCTGGGGTCCTAAAAGCTAGTGAGCGGCCATCTATGATATATCATTTTGTCCCAACCCACCTGGAGCAAAGGAGAATGAAGAATACCAAAGACACAAGGAAAGTGTTAGCCCAAGAGACAGAAAGGGCCACATAAACCAGAGACTCCATTAGCCTGAGTCCAGAAGATCTGGATGGTGCCTGGCTACCACCAATGACCGCCCTGACAGGAAACACAACAGAGAGTCCCTGACAGAGCAGGAGAAAAGTGGGGTGCAGAACTCAAATTCTAGTAAAAAGACCAGACTTAATGCTCTGAGACTGGAGGGGCCCTGGAAGACATGGCCCCCGGGCTCTGTTAGCCCATAAATAAACTATTACCAAAGCTAACTCTTCAAACAAAGATTAGACTGAACTATGGGACATAAAACGATACTCGTGAAGAGAGTGCTTCTTAGCTCAAGACTAAATGGGCAGCTCCTGTCCGGAGGCGAGATGAGGAGGCAAAAAGGGATAGGAGCTGGCTGAATGGATGCAGGAAATCCGGGGTGGAAAGGAGGAGTGTGCTGTCGCATTATAGGCAGAACAGGTAGGATCACACAGCAATGTGTGTATAAATTTTTGTATGAGAAACTGACTTGAATTGTAAACTTTCATTTAAAGGAGAATTAAAAAAAAAAAAAACCCTATGGGCCATAATCCGCTGGAGGTCATGTTGTTACGAAATTAGTATATATTTAAAACAAACAAACAAACGAAAATGACAATTCCACTACACCATATGTGTTTTTCTCATGCATAGATATTTTAGGCTTCTTCCAGGTAGACAGGATGCCCTGCGGGATGCCTCCTGTGTCTCCTCCGCTATGGCACAAGGAGCTTCTAGTCGAGAAGAGGGGCTGCTTCCATCTCATTCACTTTGAACAAGCAGTGTCCATCAGAGTGCCTGGGACATTCGGGGCACTCAATAAGTATTAGTTAAGTGAATAATGAAGTTATAACAACAACAAGGACAATATCATGGTAGACAAATCTTGGTTTATATCAAGATCTATTGAAGCCAATATGGATACTCTTTCCCTGAATTTTCAGCATGTATTTTACATAAGGGGGAAGGGGTTGTTGGCCTTTCACATCCTAGGTTCCCAAGGTAAACACGGAATGACCAATATTTTTTCGTATCAATCAAGCTAAATATCTGGGTATATGTGTTATCAAGTCAGTTTTTGTCATAGGACACTTACTGACCAATCAATTTATTAAGGAAATTTACTCAGTACATGACTGCTGTGTCACCACAGTGCTCTACCTTGCTCCCTAGTGCTCTTCAGGGTGAATGTATCTTCCAACCCGTGGAAGCTTAACAGGGTAAATATGGGAAGAGTTTTATTTGAAATTTTAGTTTTATTTTACTTTAATGGGTACAAGTATGGCCATTTATCTCTAAGAGACTAATAAAAACTTTTTTGGAGAAACTAACATTGCATAATGCCACTTACAATGTTATAAAAAAAACCCATGTTGTTTACCTATCCAAAATGAAATTAATACTATTGATAAGGAACCAATGTAATATTCTTTTAACATTTTGATATTAATTTTAAAATATATACTAGTGGTGTCCAATGTTTAAAGTATGCATTCACTTAGGTATTTATCTGCTGAGTCATTTTTAATGAATAAGTTTTGTTTTTAATTACAGCATCAGAGATTCTTTAAAAACAACTCTACAAGTATTCTCTTGAACATATTGACCTGTGAACCCATGAAAAATACACATGGTCCCCCAGCCAGAGCCTTTGGAGAAGGCTGCCATGTGGTCCTGGGAGATTTTTAATACGGTGCGAAACAACCACTCTGTCCCAGTGAACACCTGAGAATACTAGCAGGGAATATGAATTCTCAGAATTTAAATATTCTGAAAACTTTCATTGGAGGTACCTGCCAGGGTCAAAGTTAGTCATAGTGAATTACCTTCTCCTCTCTGGTTCCTGGGGCCCTGGTGTTGCAGTGGTTAAGCATTTGGCTGCTAGCCAAAAGGACAGCAGTTCAAATCCACCAGCTGCTCCTTGGAAACCCTATGGGGCAGTTGTATGAGTTCCTATGAGTTGGAATCGACTCAAGGGCAGTGGATTTGGTTTGGTTTTTGGTCTCTGGTTCCTAGGAAGGTTGTCTTTCTACCACGCTCAAAGCTGCCCATGTACAGTTCCCTTGCTCACTGATTTTGCAATTAACACACTTTTTCATCAAGTCTAGGGATTTCCAAATGTCTACATCAAGACCTGTGGGCACCAAATCAACCCTTGAATGGAAATACTAAGAAGATACAACAATACAATATCATTGTTTTGAATATGATTTTCAGATAAATTACTTCTTGATTTCCTTTTGACTTGGGATACAATTTCTGCTGGGATTACTGATGACCAAATACAATCGTCCGTGGTTGCTTGGTTTCATAGAGACTCAATGTGTAGATCGTTGAGAAAGTTAGCCCATCAATTTATTTGATCAGCTCTAATAACTGGTTTAATTCAAACTCCCACACTCATCCAATCCAAACTGAGAGAACGGATCATTTCTGGAGCCAAAACTTGTACCAAATTAATAAAACCCACAGCTTCAACTTGACCTAGATCCCAAGGAATATCTCTTCCTCATTGAAGCATGCATTGTGAATGCGTTAGAGTTAGCACATTTACTGTCACCCCGACCTCTCATCACACACACACCCGTCTTCCATGGACACTGAAGTGCACCAGTGTCCAATGAGCAAGTGGCTCTGTTTAGAAATCCTATATTCCTAGTGGAAAAACACCTCTTGTCTGAATAGGTAGAATAATTTCAGTATAAATCTGCCATCTGTTTCTAGCCCTATTTCCATAAAAAGAGCAAAAATGATGCCCAGGATGTGATCTTCCCGTGTAGATCTGAGCTGGGGCTCTTTCTACATCTCTGCTGTCTGTGAATAATGGGACCCAGCAACTGGATAACTTCCAAAATGGCATAATAAAAACCCCAGCTCAGCCTCAAAATTGCTTTGGGCAAAACATCTGAAGCTCAGTTCCTTTATTTTTCTCATTGCAGAAAGTAGGGCTAAACACCTCCTTTATAGGATTGTTAAAAGGATTAAATAAATTTATTATATGATGTTTATTTTAATACTCACATGCATGCACATGCACACACATGCATGCACACACATATATACACCTGTTTGCCATTTATCAACCTCTCTGGTACTGCACCAGTACTGTCCTTTCACTGAGTCCAGCCCATGATTTCACATTTGTAAGACAACCTATTCATTTTTTAAATACTTTACATTTGCCAAGTTCTCTTGCTGTCCTATTTTCATTAATATAGTTAGTAAATATATTGTACTGAAGACCTAAAAAGGGCCTATGACACCGCAATGATCTATGGAAATGATCTTTGTGGATATTTGTGGGTTAGACAAGATTAAAAAACATTAAGTCTGTGCCTCTGCTATGATTTTGAGCTTCTTGATGTATTTGCTTCTTCCACAAAGCCTTTCTAGGGATGTTTAAATTGATAAATGCCTCTCCAGATAAAGCCATAATGCTAGATTATCAGCACATAAAGCTGGGATTTGTACATCAGAAGCTGGATGACTCCATCACCCAGTTTTATCACCACGGTCACAAGTAATTCTGCAAGGAAACAGGAATTGTGGTACTCCACTGTGGGGAAGGAGGCAAAGAATGTACATTAGTAGTGTAAGGGAGATGTCACTTCAGAGTGTCTTACTGTTTCCTTATCTGTAAAGAGAATGAAATGGTTCACATGATTTAATATTAAAATCTAAAGTAATTACTGAATTATTGTTACATATGAGAGGTTATGAATGCTAGAGTGAAATGTATTCACTTTAGTCATTTATTTTCAAGTCCTAAAGTGAATCCATTATAAGACCCAACCATAATTCTTTTCTAATGAAGCCTTTTCACTCTCTCATTAGAGATGGTAAATACAGATTGAACCATTGAATCCTGAAGATCAGCTGGAATAAATTTCTCCACAAGCGAAGGGTGAAGACTTTTTCCAAAAAAGATCTCTTGTGGTTTAAAATCTTAGGGTCCAAAGAGGTTGTTGGATCCAGGGGGGCTCAGGATTGGGTGGGAAGGGTGCTTTATCAGGAAACCAAGATCTAGGTTCAGGTCAAGTGGAAGCCATGGATTTTGGTCATTTGGTACAAGTTTCAGCTCCAGAAATGGTCAGTTCTCTCAATTTTGATTGGACGGTTGTGGGGCTTTGAATTAAAACAGTTATTAGAACTGACAAAATAAGTTGATGGACTAAGTTTCTCAACTATGTATACATTGAGTCTCTATAAAAATGATAAAGCAACCTTTGAATAAGTTGATTGTGGAAGGGAAAGGGGAATGGAAACAAAAGTGAAATTACAATGAATCTCGTGTTTAGTAAAGTGAGACTCAACAAATGCCCAGGCATTGACAAGGATACTAATCTGTCCTTGGCTGATTTTAAGACTTTAGATCATTTCAAGTGGGCATTATGTTGCGTTGATGATTGGTGTAAGAATGGATTAATAATGTATTCCAATTAAAAAGAGAAGAAGAATGTTTCACACCTGAGCCAAGCACGACACGCTCCAAAATAAATTACATCTTGACCTGAACAAAAAGTAGGCTGAAAGAGGAACCACTGATCTCAACAGCAACACAAGCACACACATACACACGAGAAAAAGAAAGAGAGAGAAAGAATGACTTAATAAATCTGCTTCAGGGGATTATGGGTATTAAAAAGAAGAAATCACAACACTAGTTGTGGTGTACAGAGGTGGCCTAAAGGCAGGCATGGAAAGAGTCTGGAATGGAGAGTGTGGTGTAGGCTCTACTTCCTCTCTTTACATGACCTTGAACAAGTCTCACGCTGTCGCTGGATTTCAATTTCCTCCACCTTAAATTGAAAGGTTTGCAGCAACTGAACACTTGAGGTTCTTTCATGCTCTAAGTTTATGCCATTAGCAACAGAGAACAGCTCTCCTGCTCTGAAAAGGATCTGACCAGATACATCTCTGTCTTTAGATAAAATTAATGGATTGCACAGTTTCAAAGCAGGATCAAATTCAGCTTGACTACAGTGATGTAGAAAAATCTGGGTAACTTAGTTGTCCACACACTTAATAAGCCCTAATTTGACATAGCCATGAAACAATATCACTAAAATTGTAGAGTCCACACCATTCGTAGTAATTATCTCAATGAACTTTCTATGAACATCACATGGCAGAACTATTCTGTTTAGAGTACCTATAAAGATGTGCTGTTTGGTGCCTATAGATGAACTCTAATTTTTCAATTCCATTCCAATTGCACAAGGATCTAGAAAGCATTCCATATAAGAAGGAATTACAGAAGTAGTAGTTTGTAAGAAATAGCACTTGTTCTTGTTTGCACGGGAATGGCCATGGTACACGTTAAGAAAACAGGTAAGGGTTTCAAGGAATAACTGTGATCATAAAGGGACTCATTTATTTAAAAAAATTAATCAACCAAGGAATACGGGCAACAGCTGGTTTAGCTCGTGGAATCATTCAAGGCAACTAATTCAATTGCACCAAAGACACATGGAGACGAAGGGGCTGTAAATGCATCCTCACCTCTTCACGGAAAAGATCTAGAGCCTTGAAGAAAATTCTGTGACAATGCAGTCAATTTGAAAAGCACACATTCCACAGGTGATGAGGCCATCATAGGCAGGAGTCATATCCTACATTGAATTTTAATAGAAATGTTGATGCTGGTAGAAGCCTTGAGGTGATTCAGTTTGACCTTATTCATTTAAAGATAAGGAAACAGCCTCAGAATACAAGAGACTTTTCTCCAGAGTAAATCCCAGTGCTGACAGAAAAGAAAGAATGTTTTCTTTCTTTCTTAACTGCAGATATTTCCGTGATACAAACAGTTAAGCACCCGACTACTATGTGAATGATTGGCAGTTTGAAAGAACCCAGAGATGCCACAGAAGACAGGCCTGGTGATTCGCTTCCAAAAGGTCACAGTCTTGAAAACCCTATGGAGTACGGTTCTATTCTGCACATGTGGGGTCCCCATAAATCGGAATCGACTTGATGTCAACTAATAACAACAACAACAACAGGGACAAAGCAGAAGGAAGTATACAAAAAAAAAAAATCAAACCTGTTGCCATTGAGTCAATCTAGACTCATAGTGACCCTATAGGACACAGCAGAACTGCCCACAGGGTTTCCAGGGAGCGGCTGGTGGATTCAAACTACCGACATTTTGGTCAGCAGCCTAGCTCTTAACCACTGCACCACCAGGGCTCTGTACAAGTGTAAGTACTGTATTATATGCTACCAAAAATAGTTTCCATTGAGTAAATTCTGACTCATAGCAATTCCATGCATGTCAGACTAGAACTGTGCTCCACAGGGTTTTCAGCGACTGATTTTTCTGAAATAGATCTCCGTATCTCTCTTCCAAAGCACTTCTGGGTGGACTTTAACCTTCAACCTTTAGGTTAGCTATAAGTATACCATTATTTGTTTAGAAAGATATTTTAATGACTCTACAACATACAATGGGGTCCCTGGGTGGTATAGATGATTAACATGCTGGCTGCTAACTTTCAGAGTAGGGATTCTACACTTCTTTTGTCTCTTAAACATGAGACCGTGAAACCCTACAGAAATCTGGTAAAGGCAACATTCCTTTTTTCAGAATCATGTGTTTAAACATATAACATAAATCAGATTGCAAAGCAAACCAATTATACTAAAATATAGCTATAAATATACTAAGAATAAAATATATTTATGCTTCTTCACTAATGATTCACAATAACAACATATTTAATACACAGGCGAGTTAAAGCAAATTTTTATTTTGGAAGCTCTGTCAGTGTGGAGCTGTTGTCCTTAGCTGGAATAATCACATTAATCTTCAAAGGTGTCTCTGACATGGCAACACGCTCTTCAGGTTGCCAGGTATCCAGTTTTGACTGTTTTGTTTTGATGACTGTAAGAGTTGCTAAGTGGCTCGCTGCCACCAACGCCAACATGGAGACAGCGAGTACAGGCTCCAGGCCGCTCCCTCGCAGCAGCCCCACTCCCCGCTGTCCACACCCACTGTGAGCAGGGCTGGGTCAGCACCAGGGGAAGGGCCCTGAAGAGTAGGGCAGGGTCCGGGGTCCCGGAGTCTGGGGGGTTCGGAGAGGGGTGCAGAACACTCCTTCCCACAGCGCCAGAGTCCCCACAGTCACTCCTCAGACACTCTGCCAGCCTCCTGTTCTGGAAAGTTATATTACTACAAATGAAATGAAATCATAACTTTTATAACTTACTTTAAAATTTACTTTATATGTCCAGTTCCCTGGTCTCAAGGAATAATGGATTCTCCAAAGGCTTTCTGAGTTAAACTCCAGTGATGAGAAAATGCTACCTGAAGCTTTGTGGCTGAAAGACTGAGCATATAACTGAGGTTAACCAGAAGGTGGGTTGAGTGTCTGTCTGCACTCAGAAAGCTTGGAAAGTGGGGCAGGGCTAATAGCTACTGTAATTTTGAATGAATGGTGAGAGTAAACCATATTTTGAGATAACTGCAATTGTCATTGTGATAGAAAAATAGCTGTGATTCCTATTGGTCACAGGTCCTGCAAACAGGACTGTGGTTTATTGCCTATAGACACACTGAAGGATAGCTATATTTAAGAGATTGGTAAAAATAATTATGACCTTTTATTTTCTTCCATCTAAGTTCATGGACCCAGGACCCATGGCTTTAGTGTCTAGGACAAGGAGAGGTCAGGGCCTCCCCTGTGATGAGGAACACCTGGAAGCTTTAGGAACCAAGAGGTCTGGTATTCAAGTGTAAAATTTTCCTGTTACTATTATTTTTCTTTCCAAAAAACATCAGTTGGTGAAACCTACTACACACATTTTTGTTGTGTTAATGGTGCCTTGGGGTTTATAGTCACTTGGTATTTCAATTAATTCATTTGAGAAGATGTCAATAACATTTCAGAAAAACATGGTTTGGGGCTGAGAAATAGCCAGTAGCTAAAATTGCCATTTGCGACACGAGGCAATTCCTATCTGCCAATGCACTGTCCCTAGGGAGAGACGGATATGGAGTCAAGTAAAACTGACTCTCACGGAGTTCCGGCATAATGGCGCTCTAGGCAGAAGCACCACGCCATCCCTCCACAGCAAAGATCCGAGAAACTAAGCTGAACAGAGAATACAACAATCCTGAAACCCTAAAACATCAAATGAAGAGATAAAGAACTCAGCCAAGCACCAAATGGAGTGAGAAAACTGACAGAGAATG
>NW_004443956.1:16958928-16969094 GCF_000243295.1 Trichechus manatus latirostris | reverse complement strand
TGTGAGATTGTTAACCATTGTCATAGGGCAACATTTGTAGGAACTGTTAAATGAGAAACTATTTTGTTCTGTAAGCCTTCATCTTAAGTGAGAATAACAGCATAATTCGAAGAGCGTAGTCAATGTCACTGAACTGTGCATGCAGAAATTTTTGAAACGGTGTATCTTTCGCTATGTGTATTTTTCACCAAAAAAAAAAAAAGGTTGAGAAGTTAGAGGGTTAATATGTTGTGGGGTTGTTAACCAATGTCATAAAACAACATGTGTACTACTGTTTCATGAGAAACTATTTGTTCTGTAAGCCCTCACCTGAAGTACAATAAAATATAAAAAACAAACAAACAAAAAAACTGACTCTCACTTATCTTTGATTTAGCAAATACTGGAAAAAAATTGACATTGGGGGCTTTCAGAGAGAAACCCTCTAGGTCAGTATGGCTAGTGACCATGCATGTCTTAGTCATCTGGTGCTGCTATAACAGAAATACCACAAATGGATGGCTTTAACAAAGATAAATTTATTCTCCCACAGTCCAGTAGGCTACAAGCCCAAATTCAGGGTGCCAGTTCCAGGCGAAGGCTTTCTCTCTCTCTGTCGGCTGCGGAGGAAGGTCCTTGTCATCAGTCTTCCCTTGGTCTAGGAGCATCTCAGCACAGGAACTTCAGGTCCAAAGGTTACACTCTGCTCCTGGCACTGCTTTCTTGGCGGTATGAGGTTCCCATGTCTCTACTTGCTTCTCTCTTTTATATCTCAAAAGAGATTGGCTTAAGACACTGTCTAATCTTATAGATTTCATCAATATAACTTCTGCTAATCCATTTTATTACATCATAGTGATAGGATTTACAACACATAGGGAAATCACATCAGATTACAAAATGGTAGACAATCATGCAGTACTGGGAATCATGACCTAGCCAAGTTGACAGATATGTTGGGGGGGCACAATTCAATCCATGACAGTGCACAACCACGAACTCTCGCTGATGCCAGATTCCTGCACAGACTTGTGCTTGGGTTTGGGGCTGGGGCTGGAACTCGGGAACAGAGGCAAAGAGAGAGGGCAGCGTGGGTGTGGTGTGATAGAAGCTGTGCTCAGAGCTTGGAGGGGAAGGAACCGTGGCAGGTGTCTCCACCTGAAGGCTCGTGCTGTGGGCGTTTTTGGAGAGGTTGAGCTCAGATGTATCCCCTTCGCTGGCTTTGGGCAGTGCATGGGATCAGCCGCAGATACGAGAGTACGCAAAGACAGAAAGCAGAAAAAAGGTATAGGGTAGTGAAGGAAGGACAGAAACAAAAGGATAGATTGGGAAAGGCATAAACCCACAGGCAACGCTGCTTTTCTCATCTCTTTCCTTAAGGGCGAAATCAGAAAGCAGAAAAATGCACAAACAAAAATCCCATGCAGTTTGAGGGGGTAGGTTGTTATGAGGATCCTTGATACAAAGATGAGAATAAGGGGTGAGAACGCTGGTCATTAATTTAACTGAGGTGAATACAAGGACAAATACATTCAAATCCCAGGGAATGAGGGGTTTAGTGTAAGACTCAGAGCAGCAGAAGACAGTGGGTTGACTTTGGAGAGAGCACTGGCTGAAAGAGCTGGTAGCTCTGCGGGCCGAGACTAAAGGTGGTCCCATTTATTCAGCAGGAAAATGGCTAATATAAACTTTGCTGAGAAACTAAAGTGATGCATTAACAGCATGAGTAAACAAAGCTAACAGAGTAAGGTTTGTTACAGAGAATTGTGGTTACAATTAAATTGTATCAGAGAGGATATGGTTAACAACAACCTATTTGGAGCATCTCACTTAACATGTTTTTTAAAAAAGAGTTATAGCTGGCCCAGGGGGCAGTCAGGGACACAACAAGAGTGGAGACACTGGCAAGGCCCAGGTGTCATGTGGGGTCCGGAGGGGCGCCCGAATATGGAGGAGACATTATGCTGCAAAGCTGCCGATTGCACGGCTAGGCCCTGTTTTATGAAGTCAAAGGTTACATCTGCTAAGAGTGTAGAATAAAATAAGGGAAGCAGACACAAATACCCTTGTTCCAGGGTCCGGAATGAACTGTGGAAAAAAAACCTTTGGACTTGTATTCATTTCAATAGATGCAGACACATTTCCTAGAGCTTGTAAGAGAAGGAAGCAGAGCGCAACTTTCTAGAAGATGAGAGGAGGGAATGAAGATGTGTTTGGCATTTTTATAAGAGCAAGAAGGGACAAGCACAGATGACCTGCCTAGGGTGAGTGAGAACTAGCAGGTTGACAAGCTAAGGCAGAGCGCTGACTGCAGAAGTTTCTGTTTGCCTGAGACCACAGCCAGGGGGAAAGGAAGGGTGGGAGGGAAAAGGCCAGCTGAGAAATGAGCGCAGGCAGAGTTAATTTTGGAAAAATTAATTGCAGGAAAGGAGACTAACAGGCCCACTTTAGACTGAATGCAAGTCCCAGAAGGAGGAAGGACTACAGCAGACAGAAGCATAGGGCCTGAGAGAAGGGAAAAAAGAGTAAGATTCAAATGGGAAAAAGAGGAGAGACTTCAAAAGCAGCCCTCAGAAGATTAAATAATGCGGCAGAAAAAGGGAAACTGAAAGCGCAACTGAAATTAGAAACCCAGATTTGAACGGCACAAAATGCAGGAGGCTAAAAAGTATAGCATATTGAGGCTAGTGAATACAGAGACCTGATTTAATCGTTGAACAAGAGACAAGGCTGAACAGGGAAAAGGAATAATACCACATATAAAGGTCAGGAGTCTGAGATTTGGGAAAGAAAGAGAATTGGGTTTCAGGAAAAAGAGTTGAAAGTGGGAAATAAATAACCTATGAAACTAAATATTTAGATTCATGGCTATAAGAATGCGAGATTGAGCCCGTCAATGGGTGAATGGATAAACAAATTATTGTATAGTCACACAATGGAATACTACACAACGATAAAGAACAATGATGAATCCGTGAAACCTAACACAGAGGAATCGGGAAGGCATTATGCTGAGTGAATTTAGTCAGTCGCAAAAGGAAAAATATTGTATGAGACCACTATTATAAGAACTTAAGAAAAGGTTTAAACACAGAAGAAAACATTCTTTGATGGTTATGAAGGTGGGAAGGGAGGGAGAGAGTTATTCACTAACTAGGTAGTAGACAAGAATTATCTTATGTGAAGGGAAGGACAGCAGACACTACAGGGGAAGTCAGCACAATTGGACTAAATCAAAGCTAAGAAGTTTCCTGAATACAATCAAACACTTCGAGGGACAGAGTAGCAGGGGCAGAGGTCTAGGGACCATGCTTTCAGGGGTCATCTAGGTCAATTGGCCTAGCAAAGTTTATTAAAAAATGTTCTGCATCCTACTTTGGTGAGTGGCATCTGGGGTCTTAAAAGCTAGCAAGCGGCCATCTAAGATGCATCAACTGGTCCCAACTCACCTGCAGTAAAGGAGAATGAAGAACACCAAAGACACAAGTAAAGTGTTAGACCAAAAGACAGAAGGCACCACATAAACTAGAGACTGCATCAGCCTGAGACCAGAAGAACTAGATGGTGCCCAGCTACCACCAATGACCGCCCTGACAGGGAACACAACAGAGAGTCCTGGATGGAGCAGGAGAAAGGTGGGGTGCAAAACTCAAATTCTAGTAAAAAAGACTACACTTAATGGTCTGACTGAGACTGGATGAATCTCAGAAAGCATGGCCCCTGGACTCTCTGTCAACCCAGAACTAAAACCATTCCCGAGGCCAACTCTTCAGACTGGACTATGGGACATGAAATGATGTTCGTGAAGAGAGTGCTTCTTAGCTTGAGTAGATACATGAGACTAAATGGGCAGCTCCTGTACAGAAGTGAGATGAGAAGGCAGAGAGGGTCAGGAGCTGGTTGAATGGGCATGGGAAATCAGGAGTGGAAAAGAGGAGTGTGCTGTCACAGTATAGGGAGAGCAACTAGGGTCACATAACAATGTATGTATACATTTTTGTATGAGAGACTAACTTAAATTGTAAACTTGCATTTGAAGTACAACAATAAAAAAAAAAGAATGCAAGATTGAGAGATGCTTATTTAGATTCAAAAGTAAAATGAGTTGAATGTACATTTAAAGGAGGGAAGTGGGCAAGTGGAGTCAGCAAGATTTATGGCCAAGAGAGAATAGAGGCTGTACATGTGAAAAGAAAAGCATTGTCTTTTCTGATCATGCTATGGTAACAGCCAAAAGTAATTTCAGAATCTGAGAAATTTGGCATGGCAGGTGGAAGATGAGAAAATCCCTGTTGGGGTAGAAGAGGGTGAAGGATGTGGTCAAAAAGAGAAGAGCCAAAGGTTTTTAGGAGCAAGACAGACTCCTGTGGCAGCAGGAGTGTTCAATGGGGATTAAGGTCCCTGTGGTGCAAATGGTTAACACACTCAGCTGCTAACCAAAAAGTTAGAGGTTTAAGTCCACCTAGAAGTACCTCAGTAGAAAGGCTTGGTGATCCACTCCTGAAAAATCAGCCATTGAAAACATCATGGAGCATACTTCAACTCTGACACACATGGGGTCACCAGGAGTCAGGGGTGATTCGACAGCAATTGGTTTAGTTGTTCATATCAGGGCTCTCTCTCCATTTTTGTCATAGAATCTAATTGCTACTCCTGTTGAAGCAGGAGGGAGGAGCCCATAGCCTTGACCATTCACTGTCTTTCTTCTCTGTCTTACCCTCAATCACCTCTTAGCCCTACATTTCCCACTGTAAACCTAGGGTTCCTAGAAAGCAGAGCATGGAATAGTACAGCTTCCAAACAATGCATTATTGGAAAATGACAGCTAAGATAAATAAAACCTGGGAGAATCAAATGAGTTAACCGTATGTGAAAATGTTTAGAAAAAGTAACAGTGTCATAAAATCTTGGACCCTATTTTAGTTAACAAGAGGTCTCAAAATATTTTCCTACCTCCTGGTGGGAAGTGAGCTGGTGGTATGGGAAAAATTATTTGATAAAATGCTGTATTACATTCATATATTTTAAAAATGAATTATACTATACTTTGATTTCCCTTTAAAACTCCCTCATCAAAATTACATTTCAAAACTTTTACTACTAATCTCCTTGTATTATTTTTCCAAACAAAACAAGGAAAGACAAGAGCAAACACTGCTGGGAAGTGGGGGAGAAGGGAGTGCTGCATGTGCTAAACCTCTTTTCACAGCTTGGATTCTAATTTTATACTGATTTTCATGAATGTAGACTCTGGAGAGATAGCTCATTTGTTTTTTTTTTTTTTTTATAGTATGTCATAATAAAATAACTTCAAAAAATCAAATATAACTGAAGTTACTAATCAATATAGATAGGACAATAGGTCCAACTGAAAGATCTCAGAAAGGCTAGAACTACCTTTTGGAGGTCAAGTGCATCATATTATTATGCTATTTTGTACCAGGGTCTTGCCAGCAAGTTCCTTGATGGAGAACTGAGATAGGGATAAAATATTCAGATTCTACTGCTCACACCCAGTGAAACTCACCCAAATGCACTTGAACAAGTGGTGTCCAGGGATTATTGTCGTCACAAATGTAAAAAAGGCCTATGGCTTTCCTACCACCTTGCCAACAAAAGACTCATTTAATGTAGATCGTCATTCTAGCCCAATCCTCCTCATTCTAGTCACGGTCCAGGCTCAAACTTGCTGTGTGTGTTCAGGTGAGTCCCTTAACTTGTACACATTTCAGTTCCTATCTCTTCATCCCTTTTCTTTCCCATACTCAAAAAAAGGATTTAGAGGCTTTTAAACTTTTGTGACTGCAATTTACCATAAATATATGTTATATAACAAATATATGTTATGTAACAACACAGTAAACACATACAAGTACAAATGTAACAAGCAAAATTCCACAAAACAATACTTCATTTTACTAGCTACAAACCACTGGATAATTCTATTGTGTTTTATTACTATCTTAAGCTGATCACGACCCACTAAATTAATTTCATGACCTTTTAATGTGTTACACCTACAGTATGAAAAACTGAATATGCAAGAGAGGTGAAAAGTTTAACGTGCTAAGGAGCTCAAAGCCTTTATTATAAGAAAGGGCAGCCATGCCTATAAATATGTTGAACTTGGGACCATTAACTGTGACAGTTGATCAGGAAACATTATTGCATGGATAAACAAAATGGCACTACTGGGTGAAAGGAGAGCCTGGCTAAATTGTGTAAGCATGGTCTGCACTGGTCAAAGCCAACATTTTCTCTAGCACTCTCCAAACTCTTCTTCTTGGTACCTCCCTCTACCCTCCTGATGATGTCTCCTCTTCTCCCCTTTCCCCTCCCCAATCCAACACACATACACTCACCCTGGCCTTTAGTCCCAGCCAGTGTCCTCTGAGCCACATTTGTTCCACAACTCAAGACTCTCTTTTGCACATAATTTCTTCTCAGACAGAAATCATAAAGGAGGAAAATAATCCCATGATTACTACAATGTGTTAATTACATATTAACATATCAATAGTGACTGCTCCTGGGCATTTACATTTTAAAGAAGAAGTCCAAGAAGTAACACTGTTACAAAGTCAAAAAAGAAATCATTACCTTTAGAGACCAGCAAGCCTATGGGTGGTAGAAATTTGGATAAAATGGAATTTGTAAGGTTCCTCAAGTCCTACCATATGACTTAATATATAAAGAACTCTTGGTCAACTAGCTGATCCTGGAGGACTCCAGTTCATGCCTATATAACAGGAAGTTTAAAACCTGCATATTACAAAATATCATCTATAGCATCTTATACAGACTTTGGGGCCTGGCCAAAAAAAAAAAAAAATTCAGAGGGCAAAGATGGCAGCATCTAGACCTTGCATTCCTGAGGGGAGAAGTCCAGCGGCTGGAATTCCATTGGTAAAGCAGTGCAATTATTCAGAGAAGAGTCAACAAGAGTAAACAAGAATTGCAATGTGAAGTCATAAGATGCAGTTGGTAAAGGGATTTTAGAGATTATGAAAATCAGGGGTGCCCTCAAAGGGATCTGTTCAGAGAAGTCTGATTTCCAGTCAAATGTTTTCCCTAATATTGCACGATCTTTCAAGCCATCCCCTAAAACTTCAGCCTGTTTTCCAGTTCCTAGGAACTTTATTTTCCTGTTTGGAAAGAACACTCTGATGAGCATTGGCATGAAAGAAAAAAGGAAATTGATCACCTAATAAATCTGTTCTGCCTTCAGCAAGCCCAGTCTTTAAGTACACGGCAATTTATTCAATTACCATCAATCTTTTTGCAATATGATTTGTGAGTGACAAGAAAAATAATACACATAAAAGTGGTTTTGATGCTTATGATGTTCACATATAAACACATCAGCTCATCAAACTCTCTGATTCCGGCACCTAACAACAGACCATTTCCGTAGATTGATAGCTGGACTGTTTGCCAAGTCTAGTCTTTTAATTCAAGTGATGAATATCATATTTGCTCCCATAATTCCTTCTCCCCCACGCTTTTATTTAAAGAAATATTTTTTTTTTCAGCTGAGAAGAAAATTATGCAGCTAGGTAGTATAACTTTCTCTCTTGGCAGAGTGACTGAATATAAGCACCAGAAACTCCCAGAATAATCAAAGCATCAAAAGCCGTAGGTAAGCCTTTAAAAGTAATAGTTCAACCTAAAAATGCTACAGGTAAGGTGTTCTACAACTTTAATTGCTAATAACTGTCAGGATTTAATTTTTCACAGAAACAGACAAATCTTCTGTAATTATTTTCCTCATTTTGGAGTAATTAAAAATATTCTAAAATATTTTTGGAGGAGTGTCTTTGCAATATCACAAGCTGTTATAAAAAAAAAATATAAAGGCAAATGGTTCAAATATATCAATTCCATTAAAACAAATGGAAAAGCCCTAAAGGCTTTTGTGATGCAGATGGTTGTGAAAAGACATGTCCCTTCTTATTGCTTAGGGGACGCAGACTTAAGAAATGTGTGTATGTCTATGTATGTGTGATGTCCCTGTATAGTGCAAATGCTTAACGTGCTCAGCTGCTAACTGAAAGGTTGGTGGTTTAAGCTCACCCTGAGGTACCTAGGAAGAAAGGCCTGGTGATCTATTTCTGAAAAATCAACCTTGTGGAGCATATTCTACTCTGACACACATGGGGCTGCCATGAGTCTGAGCTGACTCTATGGCAGCTGGTATGTATTTGTGTATACACACACACACACACACACACACAGAAACATCTCCAGAACTTTCTATGTCAGGTATTACTCCTTCTTGTGTTAGCTCACACAACTAGCTAGTGCCAGAGCTGGGGTTACAACACTATATGAACTCTCTAGGTAAAGGTACACAAATGCCAAGGATAACTCTGTGCCTTTGCCGCATCAGTGTGATGATTTATACAATCCAAACTAGGTGTCCTGGAATCTCTCAAAATCCATTGGTGGAGACCTGAGCATTTCATGAAATACAAAGAGACACATATAGGGTAGAGGAACTGGAGGTAAAACTCGGTTATAATTACTACACTACTGGTGCTTCCAGCTTTCGGAGGTTCCTCCCCTTGGTTGTGGTTGTTAGGTGCCCTCAAGTTGGTTCTGACACATACTGACCCTACGTACAACAGGAATGAAATACTTCCTGGTCTTGTGCCATCCTACCAATCATTGCTATGTTTGAGCCCATTGTTGCAGCCACTGTGTCAGTCCATCTTGTTGAGGGTCTTCCTCTTTTTCACTGACCCTCTACCTTACCAAGCATGATGTCTTTCTCCAGGGACTGGTCCTTCCCGATAATGTTCCCAAAGCACATGAGACGAAGTTTCGCCATCCTCGCATCTAAAAAGCATTCTGGCTGTACTTCTTCCAAGAAAGATCTGTTTGTTCTTCTGGCAGTCCATGGTATATATTCAATATTCTTCGCCAACACCACAATTCAAAGGCATCATTTCTTCCTTGGTCTTCCTTATTCATTGTCCAGCAGTCACATGGATATGAGGAGATTGAAAATACCATGGCTTGGGTCAGGCACGCCTTAGTCCTCATGGTGACATCTTTGCTTTTTAACACTTTAAAAAGGTCTTTTGCAGCAGATTTTCCCAATGCAATATGTTGTTTGACTTTTTGACTGCTGCTTTCATGGGTGTTGATTGTGGATCCAAGTAAAATGAACTCCTTTACAACTTCAATCTTTTCTCCATTTATCATGATGTTGCTTACTGGTCCAATTGTGAGGATTTTTGTTTTCTTTATGTTGAGGTGTAATCCATACTGAAGGCTCTGGTCTTTGATCTTCATCAGTAAGTACTTCAAGTCCTTTTTACTTTCAGCAAGCAAGATTGTGTCATCTGCATGACGCAGGTTGTTAATGAGTCTTCCTCCAATCTTGATGCTCCGTTCTTCTTCATATAGTCCAGCTTCTCGGATTATTTGCTCAGCATACAGATTGAATAAGTATGATGAAAGGATACAACCCTGACACATGCCATTCCTGATTTTAAACCACGTGGTATTTCCCTGTTCTGTTTGAATGACTGCCTCTTGGTCTATGTACAGGTTCCACACAAGGACAATAAAGTGTACTGATTCTTGGGCTAGAAGTTTAGAGGGAGACAGTTGTCAAAACCACAAACCACTTGTCATCCAGGTGTTAGGTAGGTTCTCCTGCCCTTTGAGGTCTAATTAAGACAAGCTCCCACCTTCCTTCATTCTTTAACATAATTTTTTTTATTGTGGTAAATATATGTATATAACATTCCCCATCTCAACATTCTCACGTGAAAAAGTCCAAAATTCTCACTAAGATTTCTCTGAAATCCCAGACAAGATACTTTCTTCTGTCCACCTCTGCTGGTGGGCTCCTCTTTCTACTCTAGTCTCTTTTCCCATTATATTCAATGAGATGCAAACTCATGCTGAACTGTAAAACTCAGCTTCTTCCTCAACTTCATGCTCCACACATCCAAACAAGCCAACAATTATATAAAGCAGTTGTTGGTCTAGAAGACATGTCTGAAAATTTGAAGAGAGAATGTTCATTGCAGGAGGCATGATAAACATCTTTAAGTCACAGAGTAGGCCTTGCTTAAAAGTCTTTTCTCCCTCCTTACCACTAGGATTATTTTTCTGGCCTTGCTTTTCACATAATGCTTCCATCATTCTGCTTCTTCTCTGATACATTCCCTTCT
>NW_004443956.1:16957557-16958828 GCF_000243295.1 Trichechus manatus latirostris | reverse complement strand
CTTTTCTCCCTCCTTACCACTAGGATTATTTTTCTGGCCTTGCTTTTCACATAATGCTTCCATCATTCTGCTTCTTCTCTGATACATTCCCTTCTCTTCTATTTGTTCCTCTATCCTTTCCTCACCTTCCACACAATGTGACATAACCATTTCTGCATTGTTTGGGTTCTTAGGATCTCACTTTTCATCCTAAACAACTTTTCAAATCATATTTCTAAAGAAAGGACATTTTCTCACTAAGAAAATGTCTCGTGGCAACTGTTCTAAAAACTTGGTATTTTTGCTTCCATAACCAAACAATTGTAAGTATAATTCCCATCAGCATGGAGTCTCCTGTTGCATAATCTTATACACTTAGAAACCATATCTTCCATCACCTTCTGCAAACATGCTTAAAGTTCATTCTTACCTTATTTCACTTGGTAAAAATGTTGGCAAGAATCTTTGTTGGCTCTGGGATTCCTCACATTGAGATGTGAAGTCTAATTCCCCTCCCCCGAAATCTGAGCTGACCTAGTGACTTGCTTAGGGACTAGAATGCAGCGACGACATTCTGTGACTTACAGCTTCTGCTTGAGGTTCCTTGGAACATTCTTTCAGGGAGCCCTGAGCCACTGTGTATGAGACCATTAGGCTGAAGAGACCATACGAGCACTATAATCAACAGTCCTGGCCAAGCCTAGCCTCCAGCCATCCTTTCAAGGCACCAGCTATGTGAGTAATGATATTTTGGGATGCTACTGACCAGCATTACCAGGGAATCTTAGGTGATACCACATGGAGTGGAAGAAATGCCCAACTGAGCCCTGCTTGAAACACCCACAAAATTATGAGATATAATAGTTACTTAAAATCACTATATTGGGGGACAGTTAGTTGTACAATACATAAATAGAACAGAGGGGCTTAGGGTTCACAGTCTGGAATGGCAGAGGAGCTTGAAACTGAATGTGGATGGCACTTTACATGTAAATGTGCCACGTTTAACAGTCTATATTAAAGAATAAGGACACCTATGGAGCTGGCTCATCCCTACCTCCCTTCAAACCACTGAAAGGAAGCAAAAAGTTACCCTTTATCCTATCATGCATCTCCAGCCCCGCATAAATGGTGCTGTCTGCCCCTGGTTTTAGTACACTTGGTTTCTCCTATCGCAATTTTCCCATTTTTATGTGAAGATGGACATAGGCTGGAGGGGAATCTGGAAGCACTCAATCTCCTCGATAGAGTCCTGGTCTGGGTGTCTCTCGATTGCCTTTGACTCAGCAGGC
>NW_004443956.1:16882327-16957457 GCF_000243295.1 Trichechus manatus latirostris | reverse complement strand
TAGGCTGGAGGGGAATCTGGAAGCACTCAATCTCCTCGATAGAGTCCTGGTCTGGGTGTCTCTCGATTGCCTTTGACTCAGCAGGCAGTTGAAAATACAGAAGAGGGAGGAGGAAGAAACTGGAGGTGCTGCCATAAAGTATCGAGGCACAAAGGCTTCTCTTCTGGGGTCAGCCCTCTCTGGGGAGAGGCCAGGCCCTGGAGTAGTGTACCACTCACACATGCTCTCCTGCGTCCCAGTATTCACCACTCTGAGATGTTTTAGGGCAACCAGGTCAAAAGGAACTCCATGTGAAACTTACTTATGCCGAAGGACTCCTCAGACTCTAAGACCTTAGGCCCACTTGGTGACTTCATGCCCTCGTCAATTAAATGGAGAAAATGGTAATAGCCAATCTACCTCACGAGTCTGTTGTTAGGCTCATGGGTGACCAATAAATAATAATAGCGGCAAATATTCACTGGACGCTACACACTTCACCTGAGTGATAAGGGGCTACAGAATGAGTGATATCACTGTTGGTGAGGCGGCAGGGGTGGCAGTGGTGGTATCAACCTGTGTGTTGGTTCTTACACCAACCCCCATGGTCCTCAGTTAGGGTAATGAGGCCATGCTGTGGCAGACTGTCTCTTCCTTTCTGCCTGGTGCCTTCCTAAATATCCCAGTCCTCACTGGGTGGACCATAAGCTCCTTGGTTACAGAGCTCCTAGCTCCTTTCACTTTGTATCTCCCATAGAGTGTGTGTGTGTGGGGAGTGGGGTGTGATTTGTCATATGTCTGCTCATTTGGTTAGCCACGGAGTCTTCTGTTTCTTTTCACCCCATCTCTGTTTCGTCCCTCCTCCATATCTACCCCTTTCTTAATGCCTCTTCTTCCATCTCATGCCACTTTCTGCAGACATCCCTAGGTCCTCATCCGCTCCTCTGCTCACTCTTGTGCTTTCCTCCTGGGCTATGTGGTAGTTCTCTGATTAACTTGTGGGTGTGGAGGTTATCTCAACAGTGAGAATCTGAGCCCACTGAGGCTATTGAGACTATTGAAACTCCCCTACAATTTTCAGAGGCTTGATCGCCATGGTGGAGAAAAGTCAGCACTAAATGAGCACTTGCTAAAATGCTTAAAACATGAAAGGAATAAAACAGAAGCAATGGCCAAGGAAATACCGGGTACCAACTCTGATGCTCTAGCTGAACGACTCCAGGCTAATATTTTAATTTCCTGCAAAATCAACTGCAAAATGAGAGGTTTAGGTTTTGTGATTTATAAGGACTCAGTTATTGGTTCTCTTCTTCTTCACCTCTTAATTTATTCTCTCTCTCTTTCTACTTCTCTCTTCCCTTGCTTTTCTCCTTCCTTCCCCTTGCCTGTACCTTTCCCTCTACCACACTCAGCAATAGGAATTCTTTACATTAACTATGGAGAAGCCATACCTCACTCATCTGAAGAAATAATTTAAAACATGGTCACAGAATTCAGAATGCAGAACAAACAGATGCTAAATAGTGCATCCTGACAGCTTAGACAGTAGAGCTGGGTGTGTGAGTGCGTACATCGTGTGTCTGGGTTAATGTGTGCAAAATGTCAAGAAATTTGATTAGAAACCTAGGATATCAGTTCCGCTGCACGCCAAGCATGTAGTCAGCAAGACAGAAAAAGATGGACAAGTTGTGCATCCTACGAATGAACTGGTGTGGGATTCCACAGGACCACCCAGACTCCACAATAAAAGTGGTCTCTGCAGAAACCAAAGGAAATGAAGACTAGTGTTGCTCAGTGCCATCGAGTTTGTTCTGAGTCACAGTGACCTTACAGGATAGAAGTGAACTGCCCCATAGGCTTTCCAAGACTGTAATCTTTATGGGAGCAGATTTCCAGGTTTTTTCTGCCACTTGGTGCCTAGTAGGTTTGGTGAGCATCCGAGCACTTAACCATTGCACCACCAAAAATCCCACTGCCCTTGAGTTGATTCCAACTCATAGCAACCTTATAGGACAGAGTAGAACTGCCCCATATGGTTTCCAAGGCTGTAAATCTTTACAGAAGCAGACTGTCACATCTTTATCCCGTGGAGCAGCTGGTGGGTTCGAACCACTGCCATTGACCTTTATGGTTAGCAGCCAAGCGCATTAACCACTGCACCACCAGGGCTCCTAAAATGAAAGGTACATGGACTCTCTCTGAGTTCCCTGGAAAATATTTTATACCGTCTATAGGAAGGCTATATTTAATAGAGTATTATCTATTAATATTACTGGCCAAGGCTGCTCAATAAAGATTTTATGAAGGGGGAAAAACCATGAACACGAAAGAACTAATTTTGGAGCATTATTTACAAGCTATTACTTAATAAGGACGCCATCCTTGATTTGGAGATCGCCACTTTATAAAAGTGTGTCCTCTTGATGCAATTCTTTAATGACTATATTCACTGAAGAGGAAATTTGAAAAATGATGCAACAGCATTGTATGTACTCCTTGCCTCGTAATAAAACTGCTCTGGAGAAATGATTGGCTATTGAAGCTAGTTACACTGTATAATTACAAAGCCTACTGTTGAAAATGAAGTGAAAAAAAAATGGCAGAGGCAGATAAACATTTGATAAAAGTAGGAAGAATGGGGAGAGTTTGGCTTTAGACAGGATATTTGTTTTCCTCTTATAAACATTACATTATTCACAAAACTAAATTTTTTAAAAAGCTAACAAACTGTTAATAAGATGGGGCATGTTAGAAATAGCTGCTCTAGGAGCTGGGGAGTAAGTGGAACGAGAAGGATTAGGGTGAGCAGATTATGAATCCAGAGTGGAGGAGAGCTGCTCACAACTTCAAAAATAGCTGCTCCTCTAAGACTTGTTGTCAGAATTCACCGGAGTTATGAAAATAGTTGAAAAATAGTTACAACCATTTTTATTTACTAAAATATTAACAGTAAATATATGCATCATACATAACAAACATGACAGAGGTTTACGTTCTTCACCCGTGACCAGAATCTTTTAAAATTGCTCTATTTATTGTACTTGTTTTGCAGGTTGCCATTTCCCCCTTCTGACTTGCTTTAAGGGCTGTACTGGAGGCCCTGAAGATATCGGGGAAGGTGATATCAGAAAAGTTGTGAAATGATGGCCGGAATGCCACCATGGGCCCTTTCTTATCCCAGAGGGATCCTCTTAATTAAGAATAAACAGATACGGGAGAAGCACTCTGCCTCTCCTGCAAGACAGGAGTTGATTTGCAAGAAGCTGCTGGTATTCACATTCCACTTATGCAAATGTGCTCAGCCCAGGTTTTAATGAGTTTAAGTTCACCTTGATTTCCTCTGAGTATAAGGAGCAACAAATACTTCTTTTAATTTATATCACAGTCACCCTGTGCCCTTAGCATGGGAACTGCCTGGAAGATTCTCTTCCAGCATGAATTATGTAATGTCACAGCAACCATGCTATTGAAAAGCCCAGTGAGCTGGGCTGTGGGTTTAGAAAGCTTAGGAACTGCTCTTTCTTTTGGAAGCACAGGGACAGCTGCCTGTTTCTAGACTCCACAAAGAGTTGGCTTCTGCTTATTCAGGAGGAAAAACAAAAAAAATCTTAGACATTGAGATTAGCAGTACAGTGGATAAAATACTACCAAATGGGCACACACACAAAAATAACCTATGGTCTTCTCTCTCATTCCCTTTCAGGGTCTTTCTTCTATTTCTTAAAACTAGCAGCCATTGTTGCTTTCTCTTAATGAACTTATAATTATTGAGCACCTAGTGTGTGCCACGCATAGTGTTAGGCTCTACCGGTACCGCAATGAACAAGGTAGATATTTAAGATCAATGCCAAAAAAGCAGGAATCTCTAATGGGACAGGATAATTCCCAGTTTGATAAAAAGACATTCTGGTGGTAGCACCTTGAAGGGTATGAGTTGGCGGTGGACGGGCCGATCACATCTGGCCAAATGTTGCAAATTACCTTGCTCTGGCTACTACCCACAGCACTGAGTGCCAGCTAGTATAGTGGGTATACACGATAATGCCAGGACCACAAAGATCAGATATTTCCTGATCATAGCTTTGTTCACATGAATTTCATCTTGTTCTGTTGTTGTCGCTAGCTGCTGTCTAGTCAACCCTTGACTCATGTCAGCTCCATGAAAGGCTTCTTGGTCCTGTGCCATCCCCACGATTGGTTGTGGATTGGACTGTTGTGATCCATAGAGTTTTCACTGGCTGATTTTAGGAAGTAGATAGCCAGTCTGGAATTTCCCCGAGACCTGCTCAGCATCATAGCAACACGGAAGCCTCTACTGACAGACAGATGTTGATTATACATGAGGTGCATTGGCTGGTAATCAAATCCAGCTCTCCTGCATGGAAGGCGAGAAGTCTAACACTGAACTACCAGTGCACCACTCATCTGCTTCTATGCACTGCCAAAAAAATTTTTTGCAAGTGATCATTTGAATGTAAACTAAACAAAAACATTATTCTACATTTATGTGGGACTTTATGATTCTCTTTGCATTTGCAAATGCCTTGTTTCATATAACTTTCTCAATAATCCTAGGAAGAAGAGAAGGAAGATGTTATGACTATCTAACAGACGACGAAATGGAGGCTCAGGGTCACCCTAGCTAATGACAAAATTTTGGCTAGGTTTCAAGTCTTCTGATTCTTAATTCAGATGTTTTATTACTATGCACACCAGTTACTTGGCATCACTGAAACAAATACACCCACTTTTGAAAGTAAATGTTTCAATATTCATAATTCATATATATTGAATTCATAAATATTTACTGAGCACATTGGAGATATGGCAGAAAACAACAGACAAGGCCCTTCCATACTCTAATGAGGAAACTGAAATGATCATCTATAATTATTACCTTGTTTAATATCCTAATAGTGACAATGCTTAGAAGAAAATAAGACAGGACAAGGAGATAACATGACTTGGAGGGGAGGGGGAAGATTTTAGGTAAAGCGGTTGGCAAAGCCCCTCTGAGGAGGTGACATTTGAGAACTGGAAGTAGGCAGCCACATGAAGATCTGTAACATAGCATCTCAGGCAGAGCAAAGACCAGGCACAAAGCCCCTAAGGTGCAGAAATGAATTTCACATGTTCAAGGAAGATGAAGTGGACCAGTATGGCCAGAGCATGGAGAATGCAGGGAAGAGAGGTCTGGTAAGGCCAGAGAAACATGCAGGCGCCAGAGCATGTGCACCTTTAGACTTCAGTACGTTAGTAAGGAGCTTTCAATTATCCAAGTATAAGCCAAAATCAGTTGCTGTCAACTCCAACTCATGGTGACCCCATGTGTGTCAGAGCAGATCTGTGCTCCAATGGTTGATCTTTTGGAAGTAGATCACCAGGACTTTCTTCCAAGGTGCCTCTGAGTGGTCTAGGGCAGTCAAACTTTTGGTGAGCAGCTGAGCACGTTAACAGTTTGCACCACCCAGGGACTTCTTCCATGTATAAGGAGAAACCAAATAAAGCAGGTGATTGGCTTGATCTGATGAATATTTTAACCGGATCACTCTGGCTTCCTTACAGGAGATGGACTGTAGAAAGGAAGAATGGATCCAGGGAGACATTTTGGGGAGCTAGTTCAGGAATCCAGTGAGAGATGGTGGTGACTAGGACTAGAATAGAGGTGGTAAAGGTGGAGTATAATGAACTGACTGGAGACATATTCTGAAGATAGAATTGACAGGACTTGCCAAATGGATTAAATGAGGTGTAAGAAAAAATATGAATGACTTATAACTCCAAGGTTTTTGGTTTGGGCAACTGGGTGGGTATTTGTGCCATTTACTAAGATGGGAAACTACAACAGAGGAACAATTTTGGTAGGCCATGGAGATGAGGACTTCTATTTTGGTCCCTTGAAGTGGTCAAATAGGCGTTTGGAAAATTTTATTACCTTATAGGTAGTATATAAAACCATGGAATTGGATGAAATCATCCAGGAATAAAATGGATCTGGAAAAGAGAAGGCAGACCGGGTTGGAGCTCTAGGGCACTCAGATACTAAGAGGTCAAACAGAGGGGAAGGTAAAGTAAACCAAAAAGGAGTGGCCAGTGCTGTAAGAAAAAGTCAGACAAGGAGAGTGTTTCAAGATGGATACAACCCTGTTAAATGCTTCTGAGAAGTAAGAAAAGAAGGAGGCAGAAAAAGATGGTGATGGCACAGAAGAAACTCCTAGATTGTGCTGGGTTTGAGAAGAATAACAAATGCTCTAATGATTCTTACTTTCTCATTCCATGAAAGTGAGTTTGTCAATGGGGAAACAGTTTCTCCAAAATTTCATTTAATGAAGCTTAAGTGCTTGAATGAAAAATTAGATCATTCTAAAAGCACACTCTGAACTCCATAAGGAATGAATTTAGTAAATATCCATCATTATCATGCAGGTGTTTTGACTTTTCGTGGGATCCTTAGTGGCTGCTTTATCCTGATTCCTTTAGGACTTGGATTGTTGCTTCATTATCCTCAGGAGACACACCAGAAATTTGAAGGGAGATTTCATTTTTACAACATAAGGTGCCAAACATTGAGAGATGTAAGAGGATGTGAGGAATTGTAGAGTGGAAGTAGAAGCTAGCTCTCATATTAGTTTGACCAGAACAATGAGATAGTGAAAAAAGCTTATATATATAGCCATAGATAAGGTTGGCTTTAAGGAAGTATAAATTTGAACCATTATATAAATGGCAGAAGAGGGAGATACTGGAAAAAAATGTCTCTTACTTCTAATACTTTTTGTGCTAAGCTTAGAAATTCTCATAATTCTGATCACTTTGGGATAAAGTGTTGAAGGCCTCTGCTTATTGGATTTTCCTTATTTAGCTATGCTTCACCTTTTTCCAAAACACTAAGCCAGCTTCAGTCATTAACATCTTACTGGAATTAGTTTTTTTTATTAGTTCTGGAACCTGAGGGAGAAGATGTAAGGCTAGGACAAGTCTGAGGAAAATGACAGTGAGAGATTGGAAAGTTGAGGCCACCATGATGGCAAAACAGAGCTCAGAACAGAGGACATTGAGTGGATGAGCTCAAGTCTCTCCGACCTCACAGTCTGACTAGAATCAGATTAAGGTTTAGTCTTCCCTTGTGTAAAACAAAAGGATAGTAGGGTTACTTGAAAGGAACTTGGAAGACAGTTTATATTCTGGCCCTTTTTTGGTCTTAGTGAATTATCAAAATAAATGGAAGTATGAAAGCGTGGGAGAGCAGAGCAAACTACATGCCAATCAAGACAGGGAACTGAGATAAGAATATAGAGTAGTAGTCCAGAAATAAGAAGATAAAGACAATAGGATGTGCTTTAAATTATTTCCATGTATAATCATATTACACGTACCAGCCAACCTCTAAATTTTTGCTCCTAAAGTAGGAATTCTACAATATTTTTCTAAATACTATCATATGACCCAGTTAAATGATGTGAGGTGAACTCAAATAGATTTCCCTTTTTTAAAATCATATTTGGCTTTATCTAAATTTTCAACTTCTAAAACAAACATCAAGACCTAAACTTGTTTAAATAAGCATAAGTTTTATTTAAAGTTGTCTTAATTTTATTATTTATCTCTAACTTCTCCCCATAAAAGAATGTGAACACTGGAAAACAAATATACCTAAAACAGAATGATTAAAAATAACATAAGGGAAATTTGTGGTTCTGTTCATGATACGGTAATGAGTATCAGACTTAATTTCCTGTTATAAACAACAGTTAAACTGGACAAAATTTGTGAAGCAAAAGTTTTCAGGTATCAGATGGATTAGAGAATGACTAAAGCCCTTTCCAGAGCTACAATTTCTGTTACTAATCTCAAGAATGCATTTGGCATATTGGTTAGAGTCACCTTTAAAAAAAAAAAAAAAAGTTGATGTCAAGACGATTCCAATTCATGATGACCCCGTGTGTGCAGAGTAGAATTGAGCGCCACAGGGTTTTCAAGACTGTGATCTTTCTAAAGCAGATCACCAGGCCTTTCTTCTGAAGCAGCTCTGGGTGGGTTCAAACCACTAACCTTTAGGTTAGCAGTCGAGTGTTTAACCATTCATCCTTAGGAAATAACATTTTGTTGAAAAACTTACTCTTTTTGCTTGATGGGCTTGGCTACCAGTACTGATCACTGCTTCCAAAGTAAACACTCTATTTGCCTTAAGTGAGAGAGAATACTTCGGGTAGAAATAACAATATATCAGTATCTCTTGCCTTGGACATTATCTTTTTAGTGGAAGACAAATACAGTTTTTATCATTTCTGAATTTTTAAAGTTCATGAAGTGAGGTTTATTTTTTAGGCCTCACAACCCACTTAAAAATGATTCTGTTTTTTAAATTTCCTATTGAGATAAGCTTAGATTTCAGCCACCTACTGTGTTATAGAATGATCCAAAGGCACAGCTCAGACTGTCAGTCAAAACACATACAAGTCGAGTAGTAGGTCTCCTGATGAAAACACCAGCTGAAGAGTCGAGTTCCCATTAGCATCAGGAAGCGAGGCTCTGTGCATTCATTTTTCATTACTAGAAAGTAGGACAGTGATCTGGCCCGCCATTACTCTGCTTCCCAAGTAGAATTCTGTGATGTAATTTGGAAGCTCTAGGGGATGATGTTGGATTAAGGGAGTTATTTTTCAGGCCTTTCTTCTTTGGGTGGTGGGAGAGTTATTTGTGGCCCAAGGGAAGGCCACAGCATCAGCCAGCAAGGCAATGTGAGGGAACACAGAAGTGCTGAGTTAAAGGTTGTCTTATACTCCTCAGTGTTCTTGGTGGCACATTGGGGTCCTATTCTAGGAGCTGTAATGCTGAAATGATTCCACTATTTTGCCATTGAAGTTTCCACTTGAAGTTATGACTATTTCTGACCACGATGCGGGGCAGAGGAAACAGGATTTGAAATGCCAAGTAAACAAAACCAAATACCATGCTTCAATGGTTTTCTGCCAGGAGCCAAATGAAACTGGGCACAAGTCTGGCATGGAAGCTAGTTCTTAGCAGCATTTCAATCCAACTGTACACTCGGGTTTTATAAAAATTTCTAAACTCTAGGCCACTTCAATTGCCTCAATCTAAATTTCCATAAGCCATTCTCCCTTCATTCATCATTGATGAAAAGAAAAGTCCATTCTTTAAATGAATTAAGGCGAGAACCCATTCTGTGGTTCCATCTTTTGTGGCTACCTGGATCAATAAAATAGTCATGGAGAACAAAACCTAATCCTGGATTGTATTTCCTGGTTTAAAATAAAACAAAATATTGTTATGCAAGTAGACGGGCTCATTAATTCATGAGAAATCATTTGAAACAGCAGGCAGTAGATATGACGATAAATAAATGATTCTGGCTTAATTGATAATTTTGGTTCTGGCTTCCATTATTTCAGATGATACTCGATTAGCAGTTCTGGGGCAGGAGTTTTCCAGACTCTGTTTGATTTTACAATATGCCAGGACCCTTGGGTTTCAGTTGTGTCTGTCTATAAATTGCCTTTCAGATAGCTCAGATGAAAGTCGCGTGTGTATATTTGCTGAGGCAAATTTGCTGCATTCTGTTTCTCAAAGGTGTATGAAGCATAGCCAGACCTTGGAGAAGAAGTTAAGCTGATTTGCATGCTTTCTTCAGAGTCTTCGACTAAAGGCAAAAAATCAGTGTTGCTCAAGCTAAATTGGGTTGGCCTCCTTAGAGGCAAGCCAGTCTTAGCAGTAAAAGTCAAATGCTTAACCAACCTTAGATGGAAAAATAGATGGTACCTTTTCCACCAACTCCCTATTAGCTGGGCATTGCAGTACAGTTGCTGACAGAGGAAAGTGCATCCTAGTCCCAGAGATAGCAGACAAAGAAACAGACAGACAGATAGATAGATGGTATCTTACATAGTGCTGCTATAACCAAAATACCACAAGTGGATGGCTTTAACGAAGAGAAATTTATTCTCTTACAGTTAAGGAGGCTAGAAGTCCGAACTCAGGGTGCCAGCTCTAAGGGAAGGCTTTATCTCTCTGTCAGCTCTGGAGGAAGGTCCTTGTCATCAATCTTCCCCTGGTCTAGGAGCTTCTCAGTGCAGGGACCCTGGATCCAAAGGACAAATTCTGCTCCCGGCTCTGCTTTCTTGGTGGTAGGAGGTCCCCATGTCTCTCTGCTCGCTTCTTTCTTTTATATCTCAAAAGAGATTGACTTAAAACAAAACCTAATCTTATAGATTGAGTCCTGACTCATTAACATATTGCCTCTAATCCTGCCTCATTAACATCATAGGATTTACAACAAATAGGAAAATCACATCAGATGACAAAATGGTGGACAATCACACAATGCTGGAAATCAGGGCCTAGCCAAATTGATATACGCTTTGGGGGGACACAATTCAATCCATAACAGATGGATAGCTGCTGTCTAGTTAACTCTGATTCATGAAGACCTTGTGTACAACAAACTGAAATGTCTGGTCCCGTATCATCCTCATGTTCAAGTCCATCGTTGCAACTACTGTACCTATCTCATTGTGGGTCTCCCTCATCCTCGCTAGCCCTCTACTTCACCAAACATGATGTCATCCTCTAGTGACAGATCCCTCGAGAGATGTGTCCAAAGCAAGCGAGCTGCACAATGTTCTGCTGTGATCCATAAGGTTTTCATTGGCTAATTTTCAGAAGTAGATCACCAGGCCTTTCTTCCTAGTCTGTCTTGGTCGGACGCTCTGCTGAAACCTGTCCACCATGGGTAACCCTACTGGTATTTGAAATACTGGTGGCACAGCTTCCAGTATCACAGCCACATGCAAGCCACCACAGTACAACCAACCAACGGAAGGGTGGTAGAGTCCTAGCTATATCTACCTTTAATTACCTATGTGACCTAGGGCCAGTGGAGTTTGCTGAAATTTCTGTTTCCTTATAAAGACAGTTGGATGAGATTATCTAATTATAAAGTTCTAGTTTTCTACAAGAAAACTAGAGAACATGTTTTCATGTATCTGAGGTGTTTTTACGCTTGGATTATGTAATTTAGCTGCATCCTTAAATCTTTTCATGGTTGAGCAGCCACCTCTGGGGTGAGGCAGGAGAGCTACTTCATGCTGTATAGGCTCAGGACCCAGCAGTGCAGGAAAGACAAGCAATGTCCTTTTCTATCTGAAAGGATAGAAGGAATTAAGGAGTTTATTGAAAGTGAACTGTAGCTTGATTCAGGTAAGGAGAACATCAGGAGTCTCACAGAGTGGTCAGAGCCTCTGCTTTCCATCTTATCCACAAAAGGCAAGCTAGGCAGGGATTTGGGTTCCCCCCAGTGGAGCCAGGTTGAAGGGTCAGGGATGACTCACATAGGGTCTGGAAACAACTTGAATTCTCATGGAATCTCTCTCTTCAAAGGTCACCAGGCCAACTTGAATGTTAGCTAAACCCCATTTGTCTCCCAAGAAGGAATGAGCTCATGGTTCAAAACTGGCTGGTCAGGCTGGAGTTGTTGAGATGCCCTCAGACCACATGCTAGTGGCAGCTAGTGGCTCCCTGGGTGTGTCGGGGGCTCTTGACTCCCCAAGGAATTAGCTTCAGCTTGGCTCAACTTGAACAAACATTACAATCAGGGAGAGGCATGTAAAGTGAGCAGACATATAGCCTAGTAAGGCTAACTCTTCCCAGGCCACTGGCTTCCAAAAAAGGCCTCATCAATATACAGTGGGGAAGAAAATTGTTAGGAAATATACCTGGTTTACACTGAATTAAAAACAACAGAGGAAAATACTTTCTCTGGGAGGTATCTGACATGCAGAAGTCCTCTTGTGAGTTATAAATAATATCCCTGATTACTGTACTGATTGCAGTTGCTAATCTGGGAAAGAAGGAGTCTTCTGTGAGGGCTTCAGAAAGAAGGCTTTCAGGAGAGGCATAAACAGACTTTAAGGAAATAGAAAAATTCTGTACTTCTACTCAATAACAAGAAGACCTTTCAGCACCCTTTACTAAAAAATTTTTCCCCTCCAGTCAAGAAAGGCTTGCTTAAACCTCAGTCCACAGTCCATATGGTAATAAGAACTCTGCTCAAACAATAAGAAATACTTGTAATGAGAAAAAACAACACTAAAACAGCAGTGAAGAAACCCGAGCTGGGTCCCAGCTCTATTCTCACTCCAGGTTCTATGGGCAGCCCATGAGTTCTAACTGAACTGCCAAGGGCTTAGACAGGGAAAAGAAGGTCAGGGTCCTGACTCCTCATCTCTCAGGGGTGTGGTCTTCTGTAAACTACTTAAATACTCTGAATTTCAGTTTTCAGCCATAAAAATAGGAAAGGAAAACAACTACCTCACTGGATTGTTATGATGATTAAATAAAATGTGAGTGATAATACATGCTTCATATAAAGAAGGTTCTCACTGGTCAGATGTCATTGGCTTGAGGTCATTTACAGTGACAGAAACTCCTTAATGTATCCACCAAACTGAGCCATTTTCTCCAGAAGATACAGACAGGCTGCATTTCCCGACCTGCTTGTGTCTTTGGAGCTGCATGCCTGAGCTGTGGTCAGTGGAATGGGGACTGAAGGGTGGACATTACTGCCAGGCCCACCATGGCATGACCGTGCTCTCTCCTCTGTCCACACACTTGGAAGTGCAGGACTCTGAGACGTGCAAGCACAGAAGACAGGAGCTTGGGTGGAAGGATTCCCTAGAGCCCCCTTGGGGGGCAGCTCAGGGGAACCCTCTGATGGGCATTCCACTGTGCTGGAAGAAGTTGACTTTATTAATATTTAGGAAGTGCTGATCAAAGAAGCTAGCCTGAATAATACATTAACTAGTTATGTGACCTCCCCAAACCTTAACTTCTAAATACTTGTTTCCTCATGGATGAAATGTGGACAAATTTATCTTTTAATTCCCTCTCACAAGGTTGTTGTACGAGTTAAAACAAGAAATCCAATTAAAAGTTCTTCACCCTGGCTGCCCGTCTAAATCACCTGAGAAATATTTACAAAATATGGATACCTAGGTTGTCCTGCAAGACCTACTAGAGCAGCCTGTCCAGGGGTGGGACCCAGTGTGTGTTTTAAAATGTGCCACGGGTGACTCTGAAGCACAGCGAGTGCTGAAAACCACCGTCATAAATACTAAAGCACTTTAAAAAGTGAAAAGCATACATTTCAATGTCTAACACTCAGATGTGAATCTGGGGTTACTTTACTAGGAGCCCAAATACACATCAACCTGAGTAGAACCATGAAGGCTTGGAGAATTGGTCAAACGTTAAATGGTAGTCCCTCTGGCATCGTTAGCTCCATCTCCAAGTCACCACATAGCACAGCTCCAGGGGCACCACTCATGTAGCATTCCCATGGAATACGCACAGAATAACCCTGCTCAGGCTACCTCAGCACCTCCCGGACACCCAGAACAGGGGCCCATCATAACTTCCTAAATTCTCCAGCAATGCAGGAAGAGCTGAATATCTTCTCAGCTGAACAGCTGGAGTGAGACTGTAAACCTAGCCTCCCTTCAAGGAGAGTCAGCCACCTACCTAAAAGAGACATGTTCTATACTTCTTGTACCTGCACCAAATATCCAGCAAGGTCAACCAGGATAATTAAAGATTTCCTTGGCCATATGTGGGATGCCCATTAATAATTATAGCAAACAATTACTGAGGGTTGACTCTGTGCCAGAAACTCTCTTAAGCACTCTTCATATATTAACTCAATTAATTTTCACAGTAGCCCTATGACGTGGGTACCATGACTGCCTCTGTTTTTTGATGAGAAACTGAAGCACATGGAGGTTAAATGACTTGAGCAAAGTCACAGCAGCCGTTTGTGGTGGAACTGGGATTTTAACCCAGACCTTTTGGCTACAGTGCCTGTGTTCTATCAACAGTCTCTCAGAGACTGGATTATGTCACCGTTGGCTTTCCTGGTGGCAGAGACAATCACTTGTTGAGCCCTTTTTGTGGTTTCAAAGGTGACTGAATGTAGCACTTGAGCACACCTGTGTATATTCAGAAAGAACCTGGAAAGAGCTCTTGGGAAATATATCCCCCAAACCAAACCAAACCCACTGCCGTCGAGTCGATTTCAACTCACAGCAACCCTGTAGGACAGAGTAGAACTGCTCCATAGGGTTTCCAAGGCTGTAAATCTTTACATAAACAGACTGCCACATCTTTCTCTTATGGAGCGGCTGGTGGTTTGAATCACTGACCCTTCAGTTAGCAGCCAAGCGCTTAATCACTGCTCAACCAGGGCTCCAAAAGACACCCAGAGAAAATCTGCTTCTGCTTCCAGCCACTTCTACTTCTTGCTACAACTGAGGCCATTCTGAAGCCTGAGGGTGGGACAAATTCTGACCCTGACTAGATATAATAAAAACCTTGAATCACGACTTTCTAGGGCCCACCCAGCATCACAGGAAAACACCTGAGGTGTAAGCACACTATGAGTTTTCACTCATATGTTCTCAGCAATGCACTGTGTTATGAGAGGGCCAGGCCTGGGCCAGACACTTCCTCCCTTGTTTGTACTCAGATCCCTATTACTGTGTTCCCCCACCTGTTCGGACCCCGTGGCACTCAGACTAGTCTTTACGTAACTGCCAGCTGCCTAAATTTAGGGCAGTGGTGGTTCAGTTGTAGAATTCTCGCCCTCCATTTGGGAGACCCAAAAACCAAAACCAGAATGTTCCTTAGAAGCAAGAATGCTGAGACTACATCTCACATACTTTGGACTTGTATCAGGAGGGATCAGTCCCTGGAGAAGGACATCATGCTTGGTAAAGTACAGGATCATCAAAAAAGAGGAAGACCCTCAACAAGGTGGAATGATACAGGAGCTGCAACAATGGGCTCAAGCATAACAACGTTCACGAGGATGGTGCAGAACTGGGCAGTGTTTCGTTCTGTTGTACATAGGGTCCCCTATGAGTGGGAACCAACTCAATGGCACCTAACAACAATGACAATGTGGAAGACCTAGGTTCAATTCCAGAACAATGCACCTTATGCACAGCCACCACCCATCTGTCAGTGGAGGTTTGTCTGTTGCTATGATGCTAAACAGGTTTCAGTGGCGCTTCCAGACTAAACTGGACTCAGAAGAAAGGCCTGGCAATCCACTTCTGAAAATAAGCCAGTGAAAACCCTACAGACACAATGGTCCGAACTGCAACCTATCATGGGGTTCCCATGAGTCGAAGCCAACTCAACAGCAGCTAACAACAAAAACAGGCCTCTTTTCTGTTGTCTCCCAGCCTGAAAATCTAATTCTCGATAAACTATTAATTAATGTTAGTGACTTTATACACTTCCTTCCCAGGCAATCTGTTTTCACTTATTCTTGAAAGTTGGATCTCAGCACACGACCACAAGAACGCACCACCAAATACTTTGCCTTTAACCTGTTGAGCTCCCATCAGTACAATAGAATCAGCTAGAGTTATTAGGCTCTCCTGTGAGAATCCAAGTAGTATGATGAAATCAACCTAACAGAGCAGGCTCAGGTGGCCCAGACAGTCACATGCATACTATTTCATAAGGGTAGAGCAGAGTTATAGCAGAGTCTAATCAATTTAGTTATTTTCTTTCACTAAACTATGATTAAAGATCTCCAACATGGAATCTGACAAAAGACTTTTTCAGACGATCGCAGATTCTTCCAATTGTCTGTCAAAATATACACTTGAAGTATAAGAATTTGAATCATGATTAATGCTGTTTTTTGTAGGACATAAAATAAAGTTATATTTTTCAGGTCTGATTGTATCCTTATTTTGTAAACCATAAACACACACAGAAAAAGATAGAAGGCAAAGATATCTTTCAACTAATGGACCATAATGGCCTTCTCTAAAACTATTAACAGGTATTACTGGAGACAAATGTATGAGGATATATTAAGAGAAATAACCTTATTAATGCATTAGCTCTATATGTATATCCAATAAGAAGCAAAATTATAACATTTTAAACAAATAAAAAGTTGTACAAAATTCTCCATATAAACTACGCTCACTTAGGCTCTTAGGATATTGGGCAAAATTCCAGATAATGTTATAGAGACAAGGGGAAAATGGCTCCTCCCACTCAGAAGGCAATTTTTGTAGCTTCATCTTGTGCATTCAGACATCCTTTACCAAACAACTCAGAGTTTGTAAGACTACTATTTATCATTGTTTTCTACGTATTACAAACACAGTTATCACCAAAGTCATAGAAAACTTTCATTTACAAATTTTTATTTTTTGCATTCAAGCCCAAACCCTAGAATTTGAATCTGTTTTCTATAAGCACTGATGGCTCCAAGAACTCTTTGACACTTTGGATCTCTGCCTGAATATATAACTAACAATATAATAATGTACCTAGTGTCTCTCATCTAAAGTTTCTATCTCCACAAACAATAACTAAAAAATGAGTATATGGTCATATATGTAGGTGTATAGACATATGTGCACAGGTAGGTACAGGCAAGTCCATATGTGTGCACAGAACAAAACACTGCCCGGTCCTGGGCCATCCTCACAATCGTTGCTATGTTTGAGCCCATTATTGCAGCCACTGTGTCAATCCATCTCATTGAGGGTCTTCCTCTTTTTTGCTGATCCTCTGCTCTACCAAGTATGATGTCCTTCTCCAGGGACTGGTCCCTCCTGATAACATGTCCAAACTATGTGAGATGAAGTCTCGCCATGCCCGCTTCTAAGGAGCATTCTTGCTGTACTTCTTCCAAGACACTAGTAGATACTCAGTAAATATTAATGGATTTATTAACTGATGATAGAAAATAATTCCAAGCACTATACCTCTCTATTGATTCAGGAAGCATAACCTCAACCCATCTATGAAAAACTATTGAAAGTGAGGATACAACTGGATCTAATTGACATATATAGCAATACTTCACCCAACAGCAGCAGAATACACATTCTTCTCAAGCTCATAGAACGTTCAACAAGATAGAGTGCACCCTGGGCCATAAAACACACCTCAAAAAATTTACAAGAATAGAAATCTACAAAGTATGCTCTCAGACCACAATGGAATTAAACTAGAAAACACTAACAGAAAGATAGCTAGAAAATCCTCAACTGGAGATTAAACAATGTGTTTCTAAACTTCACATGGGCCAAAGGAGATGCCTCCAGAGAAATTTAAAGAAAAAAAATTGAACTAAATTAAAATGAAAATACAACTCACCAAAATTCATTGGATGCAGCAAAAGCAGCACTTAGAGGGAAATTTATACATTGAATGAATATACTGAAAAGAAGAAAGATCTGAAATAAATAATCTAAGCTTCCACCTTAGGAAACCCAAAAAAGAAGAGCAAATTAAATCCAAAGTAAGCAGTAGAAAAGAAATAATAAAAATTAGAGCAGAAATCAATGAAATTGAAAACAGGAAATTTAAATAGAGATAATCAATGAAACCAAATGTTAGTTTTTGGAAAAACTCCACAAAATTGATAAACTTCTAGCTGGGCTAACCAAGAAAGTGAGGGTGAAAGCTGGGCATGACAATCCATTCATGACTCTACTATAGTCACCACCCTAATGGCTTCTTGGTAAAGTTCAGAGTCTGGAACGGTAATTAATTGCATCAACTAGATTTCAAAGCCAATCTAAGTCTGGCAAATTACACTAATAGCCTCAATTCTTCACCCTTTCCTTTATCCATAGTTCCTTCCACAAAAGGGATGAAGCATATTTCCCCATCCTTTGGCCATGTAACTTGCTTAGAGCAATAGAATGATGTGGAAGTGATGCTGTGCCTGTTCTGAGCCTAGAACTCAAGAGACAGTGTGCACATATCCATTTGCTTTCTTACATTTCTACCACTGACATGCAAAGACCACGATGCCTCCTAGTACTAGGAAAAAGAGAAGGAGAGACACATGGAGGAGGGCTGCCTCAGCTAAGATGCCCTAGCCAAGCCCAGCCTTGAATAGAATCCACAGCACAAGCAGGAGCAAGCCACCAATGAGCTAATCCACAAAGGAGCACAGCCAAGATCAGCAAAGCCTAGATGCATGCCTAATAATTAAATGATTGTTGTTGTAAGTCTACTGAGCTTTGGAATGCTTACTTAGCAATAGCTTACTTATACACCAAGCAAAGATATCCCAAAAGAATCACAGGGTTCTGTGTGTCAGGATAGTATCTGATAAGCTCAGATTTTATGAAATGACTTGATTTTGAGCATGGCTAAACTAATGTAATACTGATTTCTCTCTCAAAGCAGTCTTCACTGTTCATAATGTACATACCCAAAGTATCTACAGAGGTTTAATTTTTTTCTTTCAATCTTGTTATCTGGGACACACACATTAGTAAAGATTTGTAAGCTCCAAGTAGTGCATTTTGGATGCTATTCCACTGCCATCAGACTGCTTAGTAAGGAGTTCTGCATTCACCCACATTGATGGAGACGTTTGCTCTCAGAATAGAACTGAGCAAAGCAGTTCATTTAAAATGTGCATCAATCTCAAGTGATCATATAACCTTCTGGAGGTCTCAAAAATTAAACAAATCCCTCTTCTCCTTTCTAGAAAATCTATCTGGGAAAGCACACTTTTTGTTTTTTATTTGCTTTTTGTTTTATTCCCCTCTGAATGTCCTATTTTAGTCTCAACTCAAAGAGAGAAGTTATCCTGACATTTCCAGAACAGCAGGACACAGTGACAGACTTAGGCAGAGCTGGGACACAGGCAGGAGAGAGTTTTCTAGTCTTCCATACATCTTTCTTTGTAAGTTTGCTACCAACTTTTTCAGTCGAACCCACCCTCCATGCTTTTTCCTTTGGGCTTGAGCCTACCTTCTTGAGCAATCACCACTTCTCCCTCATATCACCATGACAGACATTGCTCACGGACTGCAGATCACTCTCCCTGGCCTGGATGCAACATTCTTAGGATCCTCTCCAACACCATCTCCAACAGGTGACAAGTTTCATCACATGAGCCAGCTCTAATCTGTCTAAATCCATCTATACTCCATCTCCTATTTGGATGGCTAGCTCACTGAAATCATCATCTATTAGAGGTTATCCAATAGCTATGGGATACCTATATCTCCAAAGACTCATGTCAGGGATTGGGCATAACACAATGAATGAAGCAGAGCCAAATCCTCCAGAAATTCTTTCACTGTAAAAATCTTTTCAAATGGGGAAAGAATAGTTTCTTCAACAAATGGTGCCAGGACAACTGGATTTCTACATGCAAAGAATGAAGTTGGACCCACACTTCACACCACATGTGAAAATTAACCAAAATGGATCTGTAAAACCCGTTGCCGTCAAGTCAATTCCAACTCATAGTGACCCTATAGGACAGAGTAGAACTGCCCCATATGGTTTCCAAGGGGTGCCTGGTGGATTTGAACTGCTGACCTTTTGGCTAGCAGCTGTAGCTTTTAACCATTACGCCACCAGGGTTTCCCAAAATGGATCAGTGACCTTAATATAAGAACTAAAACCATAAAATTCTTAGAAGAAAACATAGTGGTAAAGCTTCAAGACCTTGTTTTAGACAATGGATTCTTAGATATGACATCAAAAGCATGAGCAACAAAAGAAAAAAAAGATAAATTGAACTTCATCAAACTTAAAAAACTTCTGTGCATCAAAGGACTTTCTAAAATGAAGAGACAACTTACAGAAAGGGAGACAGTATTTGGTAACCATATATCTGATAATGATTTAATATCCAGAATATATAAAGAGTTACTACACCTCAACAACAAAAGGACAAACAGTCCAATTAAAAAATGGGCAAAGGTCTTGAATGACATTTCTCCAAAGAAGATACAGAAATGGCCAATAAATACAAGAAAAGATGCTCAATGTCATCAGGGAAATGCAAATCAAAACCACAATGAGATACCACTTCACACCCATTAGGATAGCTATTATCAGAAAAACAGAAAATAACAAGTGTTGGTGAGGATGTGGAGAAACTGGAATCCTTGTGCATTGCTGGTGGAAATGTAAAATGGTGCATGTGCTACAGAGAATAGTTTGGTGGTTCCTCAAAAGTTAAAACATAGAATTACCACATGACCCAGCAATTCCAAGCCAAAGCATATACCAAAAATCTCAAAAGCAAGAACTCAAACAGATTCTTGTACACCAATGTTCATTGCAGCATTATGCACATAGCTAAAAGTTAGAAGCAACCCATGTGTCTATCAACAGAAGAATGAATAAACTCAATGTGGTGTATATATGTGTGATTGCGTGTGTGTATATATATATATAAATAGTATTCAACCATAAAGAGAAATGAAATCTGGATACATGCTATACTATGGCATGGAGAAATCTTGAAACACAGTCCTGAGTAAAAGGACAGGTATTGTCTGATCCCACTTATATGAAATATCTAGAATAGGCAGATGCATACGGACAAAGTCTATGAGTGGTTACTAGGGACTAGGGGAGGGCGATGGGAGTTATTACCGAAGGGGTACTGACTTTCTGTTTGAGGTGACAAAAATCTTTTGGAAATAGATAGTGGTGATAGTTTCACAACATGGTGACTATAATTAATGTCATTTAATTGTATACTTAAAAAACTGTTAATATGTCAGTTTTCTGTTGTATGCATTTTACTACTATAAAAATTTTAAAGAAAGGTTTTGATGCCTTCAATCATAGGACCGAGAAATGAAGACATTTCAGGCACTAGAGCAGGTATGTGTAAGAGATATTTGTGGCCACGTCTTACTTTCAGTGATCTTCAAATTCTACTACCTGGGAAGCTAATTACTACACTTTGGGGTAAGGTGAGCCGAGACACAACAAAGCAGTCAAAGCTTATTCTCCCCAGAACACATGAGAATATCTGCCCTGTGCTAAACATGATTATTCAAGCATGCTACATGGGATTCATTTGCCTGCTTCTTCTTTATATGACACTTTTAGGTTTTATATCTAAACTACATTTTTTTAAAATTTAAAGTGTTTTTAACTCAGACATATACAAAGAGTTGATATAACAGCAACTTTGAAAATATACACCTGTGAAATTGTGTCTAGCAATGCAAATATTCAAAGAAGTACCTAATGAGTAGCAGAGACAATAAACCCTGCAGGAGTCCAGAAACACATATGCATGCACTCTGGTGCAACACCTGCAGACTTGGATCGCATTTGGGCATCCCTAGTTGCCGTCCAGAATGTGGGAAGAGCCTTCAGCATCTGTTTTTACTCCACTAGGTGAGTAAAAGTACGTCATATGGGTTCTCTCATTTTATTTCATCTTAAAATTTCAAATAGAGGATTTTGCCTATTAACGCTCTACAGTAACATTTCAAGTGAAAACTAATCTGTAGAAACTTGTAATTCTGCCTTCAGTACAGATAAAAAGAGAGTGAAACATTGCTTAGACGTGTAAAGGCCTTGGAGGTCAGTTAGCTCAGTGACTGCCAGATTGTCCATGTTGTTCTGAGGATCTTCTATGAAAATGTGACAAAGTGTGTAAACTGCCTTGAGTGTGTTCGTGGAACATCAGAGCTGCCCCTTGGGCTGTGGAGGCAGAGAGGAAGGCGCTTCAGGCCACTTTCTCTGCCTCCCTACCACCCAGCAGGCTCGCTGGGACGGCTTTATATTGTGGACTTCCTCACAAGTTTGTTTGAAGAAAGAGCTTAATAGCTGAAAATCACAGAGCCCAGTCCTCTCCACAGGGCTTTAGAGAGGCTCACGCCCTGGGCCATGGTAGCTTATGGGTTACTGCTCACGAAGACCTGACAGTCACACCACCATCCTGCCTTCCTCAGAGCTTCCCTAAGACGTGCCTCCGAGTTCTCACGTGTCTTCAACATCTTGGCAGACAGGAGCCTCTGCGATAAAGAGTGCCCTGTTTCAGAGCTTCGAGGATGGCTTTCTGGTGTCAGGCATCAGGCCGTGCCTCAGCACTGGGCCCGTCTGTAGTGTGTGTAGGGAGGTGTAGAGACAGAGCTGGAAGGTGGAAGGACGGTGCTCTCAGACATCCTGTGAAGACAACGGTGGCCAGAAAGGTAGCCTTCTTTAAGCTGCCCCAACAGTGTAATCTGCCATCCTCTACTTTCATCTCCTGGGGGTTGGAGGTCTGGGTCTGAGGCCGGATGTGGTAACAGCACAAGTACAGCACAGAAAAGTGGTTCAGGGCCTGGGCTCCCAGCCACACAGGCTGGCCTCAGTCCCTGGTTTAATCACTTACTAGCTGTACCACCTTGGGCAAGGTACTTAGTTATTCATCTATAAAAGGGAGATGACAGCAATACCTAGTCATAGAGTTGTTGGGATTGAATGAATTAACACAGGAAAGGAGTCAAGAAGAGACTCCTGGCACGTACTATAAGTACTCAGGAAATGTTAGCTATTGTGAATATTTTTTCGACTATTCCAAACCCCTCTTATTAAAGATGAAACCACTGAAGTCAAAAGAATTGCCTAATGTCAGGAAACTGAGCCCTTCTGACTTACAGACTGGAATTGTTGCATGAAAGCTGGCCGAGCAGAGGTCAGTGGCCAGGTCTAGGGCCCTGTGTATGCAGGAGGGCACCAGAGAGGGCTGCATGTGGGAGGCCAGGGTCTTGCCCAGTGGACAGCACGTGGGTACCACAATGAAGGCTCTCACCCAGAATATCTTTTCATCAGCAGTTGTGCACGAAGAACTTAAGAGACCTCAATCAGTCATTGAGTCCATCCTTCCTCAGTAGACAAGGAGCTGAAGCCGTTCCAGATGCAGATGGTTCACAGTTAGTGCCAGCTAAGGAGGAAGCACAAGTCCATCTATTTGCTGGTGTCTACTCTAAGTTTTGTACCTCTTTGGGGAATTTTACTTCAACATCTTGATTTGAAGTGAAAATGTTAAAATAATTTTGTGCCTGTGAAACAATGTTTAGATTCTTCAGTAATATTCCTTGCTGGTTCTTACAATCACAAAATATATTTGTGCTCACTTCCCCATCTACTTTAAGCTATAAATGTTAAATGTGCTCTACATGGTAAACTTTACAAAACAAAGCTACTGAGGCTTATTTTTATCAACTATGTTATATGCATTCTCTACCTTTGAGGAGTTTTTTCCATGTACTGTAATCTTGTTTCTTCAACCAAACTGAAATTAAAGAATAATATTCAGTAGGGTAGAACTAGACTATAAGAATACCCCTGACAGCAAGTAGTTGCCCTTAATCATGACTTCATCCCCATAACATGGAACACTGTGGGCACTTGGTAAATATTCACTAAAAGAACCAATAGATTTAAATAATAAATACTGCATGTATTTAGAGAAGGAGGAAGTCAGTGAGTATCCATTAGGTCAGGCAAGGCTTCATGGATTTGGTGGTAAAAGGCATAGTAAATGAATAAGATACTAGAAATAAATTTCATGGAGTATTCAATGATTATATGTATGTATATATATAATATGTATATATTTATATATATACATATTCACACATACAGTGAAACCTGTGAGAGCTGGAACTTGAAGGGATTGCCTTGTTTTTCTGGGTCTCACAAGTTTTCTGCCTTTGACAGGGTGTAGTCTTACCACTTTTCTATCACTCTGTATTAGTGGAAAATATTTCTGTTTTCCTTCTCTTACAGGTTTCTGCCTTACGCAATTTCCAGCTTTCACAGGTTTTACTGTATGTGTTTGTGTATATACGTGTGTGTGTGTATATCTATATATATATACATACATACATATATATATATCAATTTGTGGTACTATGGTGGCTTGTGTGTTGCTATGATGCTGGAAGCTGTGCCACCGGTATCTCAAATACCAGCAGGGTCACTCATGGTAGACAGGTTTCCGCAGAACTTTCACACCGAGACAGACTAGGAAGAAAGTTTTGGCAATCTACTTCTGAAAATTAGCCAATGCAAACCCTATGGATCACAACAAAATATTATCCAATATAGTGCTGGAAGACGAGCCCTGAGGGTGGAAGGCACTCAAACTACGCACTGGCCAAAACAATGGCCTCAAGTACACCAACAATTGTGAAGATGGCAAGGACAGGGCAACATTTTGTTCTGTTGTGCATGGGGTTACCAAGAGTCAAAGTCAACTTGACAGTGACTAATAATGATGACAACAAATACACACACGTATACATATATGTGAGTAAATGTTGCTCCTCAAGTTCCTATACGAATTGCAAGATGTGACAATAGCTTTGCGGATAAGAATCAGCATAAAGCCAATTCCAAGGAGGTGGATATTAATCATATCCTTGTTTTCCCACTTCTCTATCATTTCTGACACCAGCTATCCACACAGCACTCTCTTTTTCTGTCCCTAGTCACGTGGGGCTAGGTCAGACCTTACACGTTAAGCGGACGTCATCCTTGGGTTTGTTATTTCTTTGGAATGCCTCACAGAACTCAGAAAATATTTATACTTATGACTACCGGTTTTATTATATTAAAACGATTTAAATCAGGGTCATCATAAGGAAGAGATGCATGGGCAAGGTCTGGGAAGCTTCCCAATGAGGAGCTGCTGTGTCTCAGAGAGGGCATGTCACCCTGCCTTCACCAACCAGGAAGTTCTATGAGCTTCCATGTTCAAGGCTTTTAACGGCCAGCCCTGCATGATAGGCTAAATCATGCTTCCTGAGGCTACTTGATATCTGCTTCCCAGGTGAGTCTTTTCTGGGATGGCCAGCCCTCACTTGCCAGGTGTGGTCTAGAAGTCCCAGACCAAGGCATCCCAATTACTCCAAGGTTGTTTCTCAAGAACCAAGGACAAAGGCCACTTACTTTGGGTAGAATTAAATTCTTTAACCCACACAAGATGCATCGTATTTATAAACATTGCAGATTATCTCAGACAGTTAATTACATATCTGGAAGCTGTGCAAATTCTTTTCAGGCATGTGTGTGCTCTCAGTAAGTTACAGCCTAATGTCAATAATGCTCCATTATTTCCCTCGTGGTCTAGAAGAGTTGATACTATGAGAAGGCTGCTGCACAGGCACAAAACTACGCAGCTCAGGCCCTGAGAAAACAAGGCTCACTGTGCCTGATTCTCCTTGCAGAAAAAGGCTGGGCTTCTCATGATATGTTTGGAAGAAGCGATCGATCGCCACGATAGTATTATATTAACATGGATGGGGCTTAGCTCTCACTTTAGATGGAATCAGTCATTGACTATATTAAATAATTATGGCCCTTTGGCTCCCAATCTTCCTCCAGCTTTCTATAGCTTCTAATTTAATGAACAAAAGATAATTTTTGATAATGCAAAGTCATCATTGTCTCTATGGGTGAGATTCCATTTATTCAAGAAGCATTTCCTAAGTACTTGACAAAGGTTGGGGCATAATGAAAAGGAAGTAGATATAGCCATGTCCTTAAGGAGCTAACAGTTTAACGGAAAGCATAGACAATTCTACAAATACCAATTGTTCTAGAAGCTTTAACAGAAGAATACAGGGCAGTGAAAGCATTTAATTTATAGGGGAAGGAACTGGAGAAGATTTTTTAAAACTACAAATACTTCTAAGAAGAATGACAATTGCTTCCTACCTCACTGTCAGTGAATGAGATTGTTCACTGGCTTTCTGTAATGCTCTCTCCTCTGTTTCTTCTTAGACCCAGGACACAATCTTGCTGTCATTCTCCTTGGAAACTAAGGTTTAAAGCAAGGTGGTTAAAGCAGACGTCAAAAAGCTTCTCAGAGTCGTGGTATCAGGGCATTCATTGCATTTAAGTGTTTGAGAAGAAACTTCTCCCAGGATATTTTTCTACAACCTTCTCAATTTTAAGGATATGATGTGGATGAACACATTATCTAACTTTATAAAATAACATTTATGGTTACTGAGAATATTATCACTGCATTCTTACAATATGAAATCAAATCTGGAATATTCAAGTAAATATTCAGGAATGTATCCTTCTGCTACTTTCTTACACATTTTGTTAAATGTTTTCGGTAGATTCTCTACAGAGTCAACTTTTAACATTTTCTTTCCGTCCTTTTTTTTCTCCTAATGTGAGATATGTCTTTGTGAGCCTGACCTTGGACCTGAACCTGTTCTTCTCTTGGTCTCACTTACCTAAACTGTGCAATGAAGCATGTTAGACTGGATGACACACGTAAAATGAATCACGTTAGAACTGATGTTCCTTCCACTTGTAACAGCCTGCAACTCAATGGCAGAGCAGAACTCTGGTAGAACATAGCCAGGAGTCCTGCTATCTTCACGAGGATACTCTGTGGGTCCGTCCTCTTCCTCACGCAGTTCTCTCAGATATTGCTGTACCAGAGAGGCCCTCCATGGCCTCTCTTTCTGAAATAACTCTTTCCCCATCACTCCCTGGTTGTTCCTTTATGTTTCTCAGCACTTGTCACTACCTGACAAGCATTTCTTTATTCTGTCTGCTCTTTTTTAAAATGCAAGTGGCACGGAGGCAGAAATATGTCTCTTTTGTATCCTGCTATGTACCTAGCACCTGAGCAGCACCTTGAGTAGGAGAGGTTACTAACTACTTGCTGAATGCTTGATGAATGCACTGGCCTCATGTAATTGTCAGCTGCCTTAATTTCTGTGAAGTCTAAGGGGAAGACTGTGTATAAATTAGCACGATCAGCTTGTTTGAATGTAAAGCAAGTCTGAGTGTTTGTGTGTGTGCACGTATGTCCATGTGCTGACAGATACTGATAGAGAACGAAATGGCCTCTGTTCTAGGGAAACAAGCTGGGGGAGGGGGAAAAAAAAACAACAAAACCAAGCCTTAGGTGATTACCAGGAGAATACCTAGCTTAGAGTAAGTGCTCAGTAAAATACTTGTGAATAAAAGTGACATCGGCATATTACTTACTACAGGCCCAGAGACAACAAAAAAATGGATCAAAAATAAAAAAAGAGTAACATGCAACTTGCACCAGGTTCCCAGCTTGGTCTCAGCTATGAGTTCAGGTAAGCATACTGGAAGTCAACACTTGGGTAGGACAGTTAGAGAGGAAGTGGAAATCCTGGAAGCTAGCCTGGTGGAGCAAAGGTGATTCGTGAATTTCCCAGGGTAAAGGTGACTTGGGCTGGGAGCTGTGATGCGCAGTCGAGCATCATTCCATGGAGAGGTTTTCCCTTCAGTGCCAACTGCTGGGTGCCATTGCCATGGAAAGTATTGCAGTGTAATATACAAAGAAGGACAATAATCAGGCATCCACTGCCTCAAGGAGTCATCAATCAGGTTGAATGAAAAACCTGGTATGATTAGAGGCATAAGCGACAGGTACACCGATTTTGTAACTTAAAGGGAATATTGCCTTCCAAAAAAGTTACCTTGTCATTTATTTCAGTGGCCCTGTCGTGGTTCAGGACATTTTTGCTCTGACACTAATTCCAAAAGGGACTCAACATTTATAAAACACACACAGAAACAGTCAGCTTCCTTTTAGGATTTTTTTTGGAAATCAACCCTTATGTCATCATATGCATTTTAAATATCTATTTTTCTTGAAATTGAATTGCTTTTTGTTGTTTTCAGATTGTTTGCAAAAATTATCCCTTAAAGGTGATTAGAAATTTGAAAATCTAAGTTATTCAAAGGCTGTGGAAGGAAATTACCCAAGAGGACTACCAAAGTAACAAGTCTCAAGGAGAAAATACACATTCTGGAGTGTGTTTTTCTGATGTTTCTCCCCCTGTAAATCACTTACACTGTGTTGTAGTTGTAAAACATTTCAACACAAGGGTATTGCTTATACCTACTGATCCTAATAGCTGAGGCCAAATGAGTAGCAAGGGCCGTGTTCTGGGGACTGAGAGAGCCATGTCTATCTGTATTGGGGTGACTAGAGAAGGTTTCCCTGAAAAAGAGACAGTGAGATTGAGCCTTGAAGGACAGGTAAGAATTTTCATGCTTTTTTGCCTCTACATCTTTCTAAGGAGTTTCTGAGCGGTGCAAATGGTTAAAGCACTCGGCTGCTAACCAAAAGGTTGGAGGTTCGAGTCTACCCAGAAGTGCTTCAGAAGAAAAGCCTGTTGATCTACTTCTGAAAAATTGGCCATTGAAAACCCTATGGAGCACAGTTCTACTCTGACACACATGAAAATAGTTAAGAAATAATAATATTTTAAAATTGACAAACACAGAACACTATCTTTTACCATCCTAAATAAATTATCTATCTCTTCCAGTCAATACCAAGTGAAATAAAAATAGACATTTGCTACTTCTCAGTATGGCATTTAATTTCTCATTACATGTTGATATATGATCACAGTAAGAATATATTTTGAACCTTGGCCTGATGTCTGTGGTCTCCAATGTCATGATGGGTCAAGCTTATGAGTTAACTCATCAATGGCCAACAAAGTTGGGGGCCTACTATGTGCTAGGAAGTTAACTAGACATTGGATTTACCATAACATATGATACAATCCTAGCCCTTGAGGAATATTACCTCTTAGACATACAGACCTCAATGCTTTTGTCGGTGCCACCTTGTGTTGTTAAACAAATGGCATAGTTAATGAATCACACAGAAGTATGGAAGGGGCAATGAACACTGTGGCCTGAATCAGTCAAAGAAGGCTTCCTGAAGGAACTGACATTTGATCTGAGACTTGGAAGCCAGGTAGGACTTAGTAGGAGTGATGGCACTCATACCTCCCACCGGGTGCTTTTATTCCCCCTTAGAATTGCCTTTTCTGAATTATGTTCAACTGCTACCAATATATGCTGATGGCACGTTCTAAGAAAAGCTGTATAAAATTATTCTATTAGCGGGATGCTATCAAGCACTTCGTCTACCAAATCACTGTATTACATCACATGTGCCTTCTTCACTGCTTCGAAGAACCTTGAGAGAACTATCCCTGGGTTTCACAAGCAGGAATGTTTTCACCTGGGGGCTGCTGTGATTAGCACCACCCATGGGTGTTGCCCTGGCATTGGCCATTCCAAAGCCAAGAACTCATCTGTGGCTTTCTTCAAGCACCTGCACTGAATCACCTGCTCGGCAAGGTCTGTGCTGCCCCAAGATTTGTTGTTTTCTGATTCTGATGTTCTCCTCAGGCAGATTCCTTCCATTCTTTACTTACATAATCCAAGAATAATGTGTTTCTGAAGCTACTTAAAATCTTTCATGAAAAAAGGCAGAATATAAGGGAAAAAAACCCAGATCTGATATTGGATCACATTTCACTTGAGAGATGTCAGATGCCCTAAAGCATCTTCTAAATATAGCAACTGGAACTGATCTGTAGGAACATTTTGTGAGCAGGGCAGTTTTCTTCCCCTCATAGGCACAAGGAGAAATAAAACTTTATGCTTAACTGGGATCAATATTACTTTTGACTTGTATTTCAATCAGAAAAAAAAAAATTACTTCACAACTAATCAGAATTTTCATGAAACTAGAATTTTTGGAAAAGAACTTCCAATAGAAAGAGACAGAATACCAGAAAAATAAGTTTAATTCACTAACTCACTAAAAATGAGTAACTTCTAAGAAATCGTTCAGGAATCACGATAGATGCAGCCAAATCTCTCAAGCACTAAATTTTCTACAAGTCTAAATCACCTCTCCTTGGTTTTCAGAATGATGGCCCTCTCTAGACTCTGCTAAGCCAGGCATAACTGTTATCTCAGACAAATTTAAAATCATCAACAGTACATTTAATAGTGGATACAAAATGTGATTTTTAAAAATTAGCCCCTAGACAATTTCAAGTCCAGTGCACAATAACACCCTTGTTTCTCTTGAGAAGACCTGGTTGTTAAAAGCTTGGCTGCTAACAAAAAGCTTGGCAGTTTGAATCCACCAGCCACTTCTTGGAAACCCTATGGGGCAGTTCTACTTTGTTCTATAGGGTCACTATGAGTTGGAATCAACTCGACAGCAACAGGTTTGGTTTCGGTTTGGTTTTTCTTGGGTATTGTCATTGAGATTTTACTTTGATGGAGTTGGCTTTGTGGGTGGGCAGAGAAGTTGATATTACATGATATGATTCAAGAGAAGGACCCCCTTCCTAAAAATATTAATCTTGCTTTCTTAGCCCATCTTCATAACTTTGTTCCTTTGAGTTCTTAGGAAAGAGGCCGCATGCTATAGTGAAAACACACTGAAAATTGAACTGGGATTAGTTAGACGAGTCAGGACTATAATTCATACCTCTCGACCAAAAGGGGTCATTTAAATTCACCTATAAAAGGAAAGAGCTGAACTATATATCTCTAAGTGTCCTTCCAGATCTTACATTCTGTAATGTAATTCTATAATGTTGGGTCATTGACCCAACAGCTCTGATAAAAATTTCTTTCAAGAATGCTTCATAAGACAACACACTTGCTCAACAGCTATCAGAATAGTTCCAATTAGAACCTGAGCAAAGATTAGCAGGGACTGGGGAAATATAGGTGCTTTACTGGGTGGGGGTAGGAGATACACTGAGTGGCTAGGAAAGATGGAGTATTAACTGTGGTCTACATTTCAATGTGGTTTAGAACCAGCCCCAAAAGGATCTGGGGAAAAGATAAGAAAATAATCAGCCTGACTCAAGAGAGGGTCAAGAACCAAATAAAATGAATGAGATTTTTGAGTTGTTACTGGGGACAGGGTAACTGATCTGACTCTGGGACCAGATTTTTCTCCAGCCTCCACTGAGAATGCAGTAGGTTGTATGTGTATGTGTGTATATAGCAGGGAGTGATGTGGAGGGGGGCATGCATACACACTCTTCAAATTTAAAACCTTGGATTTAAAAAATAACCACTGTGGTTTGCTGTGACTTGCTGCTGAGGTTGATGCATCACAAAGAAAACACAATTCAATCAGAAAGATAACCTTAAGGTTCTCTGAGGCATATTTTTCTAAGGAATGCTGGGCTCTGGGCAGACCACACTGTGTGTGTGCTCCCGCGTGACATTTTTTATTCAGGTGAAATAAAGTTTAAACGACTGTTGGTGTCAACTGTGAATAAATCACATACAGATAGCTGTTATGGATTGAACTGTGTCTCCCCAAAATGTGTATCAACTTGGCTGGGTCATGATTCCAAGTAAGTGTGGTTGTCCTCCATTTTGTGATCTGATGTGATTATCTGATGTGTTGTAAATTCTAATATCTGCCTGTGGTTAATGAGGTAAGATTAGGTCATGTTAAAGAGGATTAGGGTGGGATGCAACACCCTTACTCAGGTCACAGCCCTGATTCAATGTAGGAGTTTCCCTTGGGTGTGGCCTTCATCACCTTTTATCTTACAAGAGATAAAAGGAGAGAGAATTGAGAAGACAGAAGGGGATCTCATGCCACCAAGAAAGAAGCACCAGGAGCAGAGCACGTCCTTTGGACCTGGGGTCCCTGCAATGAGAAGCCTTTAGACCAGGAGAAGACTGATGACAAGGAGACAAGGACCTTCCCCAGAATCAACCAGAGAAAGCCTTTCCTGGGAGTTGGTACCTTGAATTCAGACTTCTAGCCTCCTAGACTGCGAGAGAATAAATTTCCATTTGTTAAAGCCATCCACTTGTGGTATTTCTGTTGTAGCAGCATTAGATAACTAAGACAATAGCCTAAGGGTGTGTTTGAAAGATGAGAAGCACAATCTTGGGGCTAGATTTATTGTTTCAGCAAAGATTCATCCATCTATTCATTGACTAAATCCTTTTGAAACCCTACTATGTGCCAGGCACTGATTTAGACACTGGAGATACAGCAGTGACAAAAACAAAACTTGTGTTTTAGTAAATACAGCTCTGTGGTTATGCAGGGAAATTCTTCAGTGAAATGGGGTGGCTTCTACTCCCATGACACTTAATATTCAGGAGAGCAACTAGAAAAGCGTCAAGAAGTAGAATTGTCTAGTGCAAGGGGATAGCAAGAGAGAGAGAAAAGAAGAAAAGAGAAAAAGGACTGTGGGCATAATGTTGGAGAAGCAGCTGTATGGGTGGGAGGTTAAAAGAGCCCTTTTGAACATTGGTTGGTGGAATCAGCATGTCCCTCAACAATTTGTCTGACAAAGAACCACTGGGGGTGGGGGTGGGGGGGCGTTGTGTCCTTAAAGCAGGTCCTGTGGGCACTGAGTGAGCGCATGTAGGATTGGACAAAACAATGATGGAAAGCAGATGCAGCCAGAGCCCAGCTGCTTTCAGTAAATGTACATTAATTTAACCCCGGGGAAAGAAGACTCTAAATATTACTGCTGCGATAAAACTGATTTCTCCTTTATTCTGCTAATACTTTACTTTTTTAAAACTACAAATGAATTAAATCCTACTTCAGTTTTTTTTTTTAAATAATAGTTACTAAAAACGTAACAGAGGTATTTTTCTAACTTTGCTGGGATGTTTGTTTTCTTCTAAGAATGTAAATTATTTTATTCAAGGAAAATGTAAGTAGAAAGTTAAGTGAGTTTTTCCCCCCTCTTTTCCATTTATTAAAAATAAAACAACAGGAAAAAGGTCACTCTAAAATAAAAATAAATATTTTAAAATATTTGATTCCCTAATTGAAGAGTCAGGCAAGAGTCCTCACAATGCTCCCTTCGAAAGCTGTGCGCCATCTTGCTCCCAACACTCCTGAGTGCTCTTTTCTTCCTTGGCCTACCATCACCTCTGCTGGGGCTTCCCACAATCTCCTCGCTGTCAGGGCAGCAGCAGGCCTTGCTTCTGCACATCTACTTTCCACACATCTTCGTCTTCTTCTCCAGGGGTCTATGAAACCCATTTCCTGTGTCTGAAAGGGCTGTGCGTGCTATTGTACATCCAGGGTGGAACTGGTATCCTGACATTCTGTGCCCAAAACACTCTTCACAGTTCAATAACCAGGAGGGATATAATATTTGAATCAACTTTCAACAAATAATGGAAAACCCCCAAATGGGACCCAGCTGCTATCTATCCTAAAGTTTAATGAATGTGCTTTTCCTCAATGACTCTTACGCCCGTGTGTTAGTATTGGTGGGTCCCCTACTCCTCTCCATGGCCCCTGTGCTCTGGACACCTTCTCTGGGAGCTGCTCTCTGCCCAGGTCCAGAGCCCCAGCACCAAACACAATGTTGGTTCCACCCTTGAGCACAGGCTCAGGGGCAGATGAGAAATGCAGTCCTTTCCTAGAAGCCACCCCACACTTTCCAAATGTCAGCTTTGTTGCCTTCGTAAGAGAATTTGTACTAAAGGTAAAAAGAAGATAACCCTTGGCTGAGTCCTCTCCTCAGCACACATCCTCATGCCCAATGCCTACTATTTTTATCAACTGCATATTGGAAGAGAACGCAATTGCAGGGGGAAACAAAAAGTAAAGCTGTCCTTTTTAGAATTTAAACTGCTGTCCTCTCTGCTCTCGTGGCTTCTCTGGGATGAGAGGGAGACCTCATGGGTGTTGGGGTCACCACAACAGTGGTGTCACTAGAGTTGGTGTTACCCAGTGTGGTAACTTACAGTGTCACCCTCCCACCCCTCCCCTCCCCCCGATAATTACCACAATATTGTAGCTAAAACATGAAAAAATTTGACAAAATCAGCAACTATAAAAACATTGGCAGCAACAGAAAACAACAGTACGTGCTTGAAGCTCGAGAACCCGAAACCAAGCGATTCAAAGCGTCATTGTAATTGGGTAATAAGGACAGCTCTCACGAATACGCAACCAAACCCATTGTGGTAGAGTCGGTTCCAACTCATAGCGACTTTCTAGGACAAAGTAGAACTGCCCCATAGGGTTTCCAAGGAGGGGCTGGTGGATTTGTACTGCCGACCTTTTGGTTAGCAGCTGAGCTCTTAACTACTATGCCAGAACCCATTAGAGGGCTGAAAAATTAATTAGCATAGAGTTTTAGCCTTGTAGGTATACTGATACATGTAACCTGGGCTTATGAAAAAAATTTTTTATTGTTATAACTACAGGGATATTTTATAAAAAATAATAAATTTCTTCTGAAACACAGCACAAAAATTTTATAGCCAGTCATTTTGGTGTTACTCCGACAGTGTCACCCCGTGCATCTGCACCCCTCCCCCCACTACCGTAGTGACGCCACTGCCCCCTGCACCACACAAGTCAGAAGTCAGCCCTTCAGATGTGTGAGGCTGGCCAGGGCCAGGGGGCAGGGCTGATCTGGTGCAGGCCGCCGGAGAGCAGCCCCCCCATTCACAGGTGTCCCAGGTGTGCCCAGTGTGATTCACCTGTCACGTCCAGGTCGCCGCTTTCCAGCACCCAGGCCACACTTGGGCGAAGAACGTAGACTGCCACCAGCCCCCGCATGCCCTCACACAGCCCTACCATGCACCCATGTTAAGCTGTTCCCAGCGTGTTCTGACCCCCAGACCCTCACCCTCACAAACGCAAGCTCCAGGCAGGACAAGCGGAGAAGGGCTGCGCTCCTCCTGCAACTCAAGTGAAGCCACTGCCTGCAGGAGCCCAGATGTGAGGCTCCCCTTTCCCCAGGCAAGACCTGAGCTCTGGCCCCTCATCAGGGGCCCTGGGGGGTGGAGGGGGATGGGCCCTCAGGTAAGGGGAACCCTGGGGAATGTGGCGATGCTTGCTAAGGTTGTTGGCAAACTGCTCCTGGAAAGATCAGTCCGCCGAGGAAGACTTCTGGCACCCGGCTCGTCAGATCCCAACCCCTCCAGCAGCAACACACACACACTCACACCCAATCACATTCACGTATGCTCACACACACTCATGGACAATCACATTCACACATACACTCACACACCCAACCACATTCACACACACTCAGCCACCTTCATACATACCCACTCATATAGTCATCCACACACTCACATTCAGTCATGCACTCTGACACACTTACATACACTCAGTCGCGTTCACACACTCACGCACACAGTGCTGGGCACCACAGCATTGCCATCCTGACTCTGCAAACTTGGCTGCTACTTCTAGCTGCCTTTATCCCTCATTTTTGCGTATCCTTGTGAAAGGGTAAGGCAAGGGCACATGTCAATAAATACACATCAATTCTCCCACCAGGTTAAAATGCTGATTCCGTTTTTTCTGCGCAAAGAAATCCCTGTTTAATCAATTGAGTAATTCATCTCCCACCACTCACCACAGCCCACCTCCATTCCCCTCCATACATCATACTCTCCACATCTTTAGCTGACTCCTGGTTTTAATGTTTTGGGAAAGCAATGCAATCTCCATAGTAATTTGGAGTTCACTAGAACTGCATTTCAGGAATCCATTTATTCTCCAGCTTAGTGCTGGAGTCTCTCTAACTCCTCATTTCCCTGATTTCCTAACCGTTTTAAGTGCTTGAACTCCTCCACAACTGCCAGTCCCATCTTCCTTGGGCTCCTTCAGTGAAAGCTGCCCCAGTGCTGCCTTGACCGGTAGCCTGGGAAGGGTCTCCTCCTCTGACTCCCTCCCTGACACGAACACACACACACACACACACACACATGCACACACACAGACACACTATGTGCTCCTTACCAGCATGGCGGGGAACTCGGAGGGCACGGTGGTATCCACTTTCTGATGGGCTACAATCAGCAGGGACATGGTGGTCATTCCCATCCACACACCTCCTGAGCATCCAGACCCCAGAAGCTGTTCCAACTTTCCCCAGGCCAGTGCTGTCAGCCCTCCTGGCCGGGAAGTGGAGCAAAAGCCACTAGCTTCTTGTCACCCTCAGCTTGATGCATCACCCTTCCATGCCCTGCCTCCCTCCTCCATCAAGAGAAAAAGGGGGGAAAACACCCACCTAAGATTAAGTTCACTAACGGAATCCCATCCTCCCTCTCTCAGATTCTCCAGGGACAAAGGGTAATTAGGGAGCAGTTGCCAGAGCGGTTCTAGATGAGTTTTGGGATTGGCTTCCTAGGTTCAGGTCCCTGCGCCCCAATTTAGCTCAGGCCAGCATTTCATCTTCCTCCTCCCTCTGCTCCCCCTCCTCCAAGCTCATCTCTCTGACCAATTCCATATGGCTGGTGACAAAGCACCCCACATATTTATGCTGCTGCCTGGCTCCTCATAAATTATATCAGCTCCCAGACGAAGGCCCCTTGGCTCGGAAGCAGGATACCATTTTATTTATGCTTCACTTACACACCTGAATATTGAACTCTATATTTAAATCAGACAACAAATCAATGGCACCAAGGGGAAACGGATTAAGAAAGTCGGGCCTGTCCTCCCCAGGTGCAATGCTGCAGAGATGGCACCTGGGCCCTGGGCTGACAATTCACCCCTGGTAAGGTCAGTGTTCACACCACGCACCACTTCACCTTGCCACAGCTACCATTTCATTGCTTTAGGGTTTCGGAGATTAAGCAAGAAAGCCCAACAGAAATGGAATGTCACTAACAGTGAGTTTAGTGCTCTGGGGGCGAAAAAAAAAAGGTAGTCTGACTTCATTCCTTCCTGTGTCTGCTAATTATTTGTGGCAATTAGCAAGAAGATATTTATCTGCAGTACTATGGGAAGGAATAAGCTTCTAAGAGTAGTTCTGTTCTAAGACTACATGAAACATACCTATTCTGGAAAGATTTCCTAAACCTGCTCAGTTCACAAAGGGAGTCTTATAGCTAAGGACTCAATGTAGTGAAAGGGCATTTCAGTCACAGTAACTGTACCAGGAGCCTTCTTTGGTGGAGCAGTACACAAATGGAAAGCTTTGAAAAACAACAGAAATTTATTACAACCTACTTCTTGTCATTGAGAGTTTTCTTTCCTAGTCATGAACGTATCAGCAGGGGTGATGCTGGAAAGCTCAAAGTTAGTAAACCTTACATCTTGGAGCATGACAGCTTCTACCAAACAAGAAAGGACATCTAAAACCAATAGATCTGCTTGTTTTCTAAACAACCTTGTTCCTGCCTAAAACATTAAGTGAATCCAATCAGATCAAACAAGCCTTACTCCGGGAAGTGTGGCTTTACTACAAATTTGTTTTGTAAATAAGTCTTTCTTTTCTTTTGTCCAACGTTTCATTCAAATTAAATGATTCAACTTCGATTTTTTGAGCTCCTACTTATGGGTCCATCTCTGTGCCAGGTGTCCTTTGGGATAAAAAAGAAGAGACTTTAATGCCCCTTGCTTCAAGAACTTGCCAGCCAGTTGACCACTTGTCTTCGTAAGAAGTCAATGGTATTTCTTACTTAAATTTAAATTATCCATGAATTTTTTAATATAACTTCATGTATGCTGGAAAACGAAGCTGGCAGCATTTTAAAGGAAAAGATCACAAATGATTCCTGATAAAACCTAGATTCAATGTTGCAGCATTCTCATTGATCTCAACAAGGCCTCCACTCAATTTGAGTATGATTTTCATGGTTCTCTCCTCCCTGCTCTGGCTGCCCATTTAATGAGTCCTTTCTAGTTTGGAATGAGGTAAGGAGGTTCAAATCTTTCTATTTTCCCTGTCTTTTCTTAAGGGCGTTCCCCCTCCCCACCCTCCCGCCCCTCGACCCTACTCCCAGATATGCAAGATCTAAGCAAAAGTCTGGATGAGTCACGTCTCATTTAAAACTAATGGGCCAAGTTTGGGGCCTGCAGAAGTGAGATGAACAGACCTTGGAGGGCATTCAGGGGAGCCGTAAAAAATTAGTAAGATAACTTATTTCTCTACTTAGACAAATATTCCAAAGGCACTAAGAATTACTAAGGAAGAGATGATTGCACGGCAAGAGTTTAAAGCAATTTTTTTTTATAAGAGAAGACATCTTTAAAGAGTGACAGATGAATATCTTCTGTTTCCTATGGGGCCTGAGAAAGAAAAGAATTTGATTTAGCTTGCCTGCTAACCAAAAGGTTGGCAGTTCAAATCCACCAGCTGCTCCTTGGAAACCCTATGGGGCAGTTCTACTCTGTCCTGTAGGGTTGCTATGAGTTGGAACCGACTCCACGGCACCTCACAACAACAACATAGGGCCTGAGAAAGAAAAGGGCTTGATTTAAATTTCAGCAAAAGGGATGTAGGTCAGACACCAGAATTTGCAAACAGTGGAACTTAGGGAATTTTTCTCCCTCTTTCTCTCTTTTGGAGCTTCAGGGAAAAAAATGTATTGGGTGTTTGTTCTGTTTTAAGGGAAGTATCTACCTTTGTGGTTATTTAGATACCTAGAAGTAAGAGATGGCTATAGACTAGATTAGGAGCCCTGATGGCACAGTAGTTAAGAGCTATGGCTGCTAACCAAAAGGCTGATAGTTCAAATCCACCAGCCACATCTTGGAAATCCTATGGGGCAGTTCTACTTTGTCCTAGAGGGTCACTGTGAGTCGGAATCAACTCGGTGGCAACAGGTTTGGTTTTTTTTTAATAGATTAGATTGCCTGTTAAGGTCTTTTATCTTTCTTCATAAAAGACTGTTTCTCAAAGGACAATTATAAACTTGAAATAAGGAATTTTCATTTTCATAGTCATTCTGGAACAATATATATTATATGTGTATGTGATAGTATATATTGTTCCAGAATCCCTATTTCACTAATTTTAGAGAGATATGAAAAGTTCATTTTGCCATCCACTCCAAATTGTCAAATGCAATGCTTAAGAAATTTATTTATTCTCTAAAATGTTATTTGACAGTCTCTCCCTTTTTTTTTTATTTCTCTGCTATTCTGCCCAATTTTCCAATCTCTGCTAGAGTATGGAATCTTTAATTTTCCCATTGGATTTAGTAAACACTTACCAATATAATCTCTGAATGCAAAAATAAATTTAAAAAACAATATGACAAGACCCCCACCCCCACCCCTACACTGCCTTCCTTTCCACAGCCCCATCTTCAGCACCTGGATGGAGAGGAGAGATCATTTCCACTCTGAACTGAAGGAGTGGGAGCTGTGACAGGGAGACCTGCAGGAGCACCTGCATCCCCACAGTCCACAGTCATCAGTTATGCGTTCAGCTTGGGGGTGCCCCAGGCCACTGTGAGGCTATGACTTTATAGCTAGGTCTTTGAACAGAACTTCTGCATACTGGGGCGAGTATGTAGGGGGGACTAGTCCCATTGTATGTAGACCTAAGGAGGGTGGTATGCTAAGACTGACAGCTAACTCTTTCCCTTTCGGGTGTAATGGGCCTGAGGAAATAAAGACTGAGGCTGTAAAGTGATCACATCTCACCACACACACCTCTTTGGCTGCTTCCTCACAATTCCCCACCCCCACAAGTTCTCTCTGCTCTCTTTCATGGCCTCCTGCCTCTCTCTCTGTGGCTGAACTGTGAGATCTACTTAGTCAGTAGGAGGCAAAGTTGATTTGAACGTGGGACTTCCACTTTCATTAGAAGATAGAAAAACATATTACATGGGCAAAAAGGTATCCAGGTCAGGCAGCACTGCTGAAAAGGATATGCCTGACTTTATCCGGGTTTTGTACCTCACAGAGTGACTGACAGGAAGTGGGGTTCAGTAAAGCCTAGAAGAATGGATGAAAGACTATCCTAACACTGTGAGATGAGGAGGCCATGTGTGGTCCCATCCATACTGAGCTAAGCACAGTGCATGTGTTCATTTCTCTAGGCCCTGAAAGAAGGGACAGAGATGAGACTGTAATTGAGTGTGTGTGTGTGTGTGTGTGTGTGTGTGTGTGTGTATGTGTTTGTGTGTAGAGGCGTTATTAGAATAAAAGAAGTGATGCTGGGGCCTGGAGACACAAAGATAACAAGTTATGGCACTTATCTCAAGGAGCTGAGAACTTGGAGACAGATGCACCCAGGAGCTATTACAATGAATGTGGTATAACAGAACATAAAGAAAGATGACTGAAACACGGGGCAGGAGTACTGACTGGCAGAGGTGGCTGGCTGTCAATCAAAACCATGTGTTTCCTCTTCCCTAATATGAGTTTGTTGCTTGGACCTTGCTTCCCAGACAGAGGCTACGTTTCCCAGCACCTTTTGCATGCAGAAGTGATCCTGGTTCAGTCTTGTGCTAAAGTTCTGACCAAAGCAATGGGTCTGCAAGTGATGTGTGTGATTTCCAGGCCAGGGCTTTTAAGAAACTGGTGGACCATCTCCATCTCCTTTGTCTCCCTCAGCTGAACTCTTATGCCTAAGGAAATGGCAGAACCTTCAGATGGAAGAAATGTATGTCCTGGAATCACCACGTGGAGGAATGGGCCAGAAACCAAGCCTACCTTCACTGGACAGCTATGAATGAGCAAGAAATAACGGTGATAGTACATTAAGTTGCTGAAAATTGTGAGGTTTATTTGTCACAGCAGCTTACCTTACTCTCACTAATACACTAACATTACTCTAACTAATACACTAATCTTGACTGAAAAAGGAAAAGGTATTCAGACAGTGGGAAGGGCAGGTAGAAGGCATAAAAACGTGAAAGAAAATGATATGTCAAGGAGTTTTGGGATTGCAGAAGGATCAGGCACCTTTTGAAGGACAGTGAGAAGAATAGTGTCAAGGATCATCTGAAAGGCTTTGGATTCGATGCTAAAAACAATTACTGCTAAAAGCTATCAATGGTTTTATATTATCTATAGGTTTAAAGAGGAGAGTAACATGGTTTGACCTTATTTTTTTACTGTCTTCACTGCACATCTCCCTTGTACCAGGCACTTTACAGCATACACCTACAATGTCACCCAGGACTTGGCCTAGGAGATGATACCAACTTTCAGGCTCACATTTCTGAGCACAGCCAGACCACCTATTTTAGCAACACTAGGCATGGGAGTGGATGCGAATTCTTCACTTTAAAATTCCATTTTGCAACCTCCAATCACCCTTCCTTTCTGCACTCCTCCACCATCACAGTCTTAGGACAACACCAAGTCACTGGCACACAGTCGATGTCCAATAATTGTTTATTTATTCAATTCTCTCCCATGGATAAGTAGCTAAGTTCTCCTCCAGCTCTAATCCACCTGTATGTCTGAAACTAGTGCAAGATGTTACTCATGCACGCATGTGCAAGGGGAAACCATTCATACATTGACTCATTCCACAGAGATTCCTTGCATTCTGACCAGGGAGTGGACACTATGTGAGGTGTTGGGAACAATGAAATTGTTTCGGAAGCATCCAACAATATACACTGCTAATGTGCCCACAACACATCATGTGGTTTCAATGCCAACCACATTATTCTCTCGAAATGATGGTTAAATATAAAATATATAAGTATTTGCACTATTTTACAAAATATCCTAGTTTGGAAAATCAAAATTCAAATGTAAAGATCTCAAACCCTATAAATCTGAAGAGTCCTCTAGAATGAAATACCATATACTCACTGCCTCATCTTCCTGATGCAACATAACTGTCTATAGGGTTATAATATCCTATAGATATTTAGATATATTTAGATATTAAATATTACCTTATCACGTAATCATCATTTATTTCAAATGTCATCATGCAATGTGGTAAAAAGAGATAGATATCTGAGGGTTGATTTTAGCCAAATTTGTACTTTTATAGAGTTGCTTTGGTAGAAAACCACTAGACGAAGTTCAGAGACCTAAAAGGCTTGGGCCTGGTTCTGATCCTACATATTCATCACAATAACAATAATTATAAATATTCTTGTCTGCCTTCAGAGCACGAGGACCAGTGCTAAGCATTCTACATGTGTTAACTTATTTACTCCTCACTCCAATCTTATGAAACCAGGCCTGGAGATCTACTTCCAAAAAATCAGCCATTGAAAACCCTGTGAATCACAGTTCTACTCTGACACACGTGGACTCCACAGCAACGGAAAAATCAATCCTATGAGGCTGGAAGTATTATTATCACCACTTTACAGATGAGAAAACTGAGGCTTAGAGAGACACGCCCAAATACATGCAGCAGGTAAGTGTTAGCATTAGGGTTTTAATTCAGACAATATCTGAGTACAGAAATCTTACTGTTAACTGCACTGTTTTAAGGCCTCTTGTAGTGAGTTGTCTTGGACAAATGAGTCTTTTTGAGTCTCAATTTTCATGTTTGCAAAATGAAGGGAATCAATTAAATCAGAGATCTGCATCATTTAAGCTCTAATTTAAACACACATGTATGGAGTACCTACTTGTGGAAATGTGAGGCTTTAGAAGGCAGTGGGAAGAGAAAGGATAGAGGGGGGAAAAGGAGAACAAATGCAGAGACTTCTATATTTATGACACTTTGATGAGATAAAAAAAGAACCAGAAGCCACCAGTGCTGAGAAAGTATGGCGGAAGGGAGGCCACAATGCAGTACGGAGCAGAGCAGAAGGCGCCGAGCTGCTGGTCAGAACAGAGGGCAAGACAGCGGGGCTTGCTGCTTAGATGTCTATCTGGGAGGCTGACAGCAGAGCCTCTGTACCGATGGAGGCACCCACTCTTTTCCCTCATGTCCTTCCATCTCTTTAGAACACTTATGGGCATGTCTCAAATGACACTTTATTTCTAAGTCCAGGAACAAAGTTCCCCACCCTCTCGCCCTGCCCCATACTATTCTGTACTACATTCCTCCTCTTTATGTACAATGTTCCTAATGCTTCATTAAGATTTCCGGGCAGCAGAGCTTTTGAAAATGTTAACTTTTTTTTTGTTTTCTTTTTGCATGGAAATCATTTCTTGTCCTCCCAACTTGCTTAAACATCAGATCTTTTACTTTCATTATAAAATTGTTTCTAAGACACATTTAAATTGAAGTTGAATTTCTTATTACTTTTAACAAAACATATTTGCCATGATTAATGTTTAAACATATGAGTGCACTTTTACCAAAATATCATCTTGATTACTTCTAAATCCCTAGAGGTATAATAAGAATTAAACATCACAGGAAACCTCACTGTATGCCACGGTTTGACCCTGGCGAAGTGGTATGCAACTGATTTTTGATGCTATTGCTGTTCTTAATTGGATCAGATTTCCTCACTGTTGTTTTCTTGAGAAAGGTCACTAAGAGGCTTCATAACCCTGGCCCTGACCCCTTCGCGTTTAGGTCTAGAGGATCCTGGCTTTGTGCTCTACAGGTCCTGCATTTGCATGCTCTCCTTGCAACTTCACAGATCTCTACCTCCTTCTTTCACTGAAGTTTGACTTTAAATCTTGGCATATTCATGTTTGTATCACCCTCTTCCCCCAAACTCCGCTCTCCGTGTCCAAGAATACCCCAACACCATGTACCTCGCAAGTAATAACAACAGTAACAACAACAACAAAGACCCACTGACACTGAGTCAACCCTATAGGACAGATTAGAACTTCCCCATAGGGTTTCCAAGGCTGCAATCTTTATGCAAGCAGATTGCCTGGTGGGATCGAACCACCGATCTTACGGTTAGCAGACAAGCGCTTAACCACTGGCTGCTAATAATACTAACAAGAGTGGTAGAAACAAATTTACAACACATCTTCTATGTGCTAGACCCTCATTAAAGTGCTTTGCAAGTATTTACTCATTTAACTCTCCTAACCACTCTGTGAAGCATACACTATTATTATCCCCATCTTAACGATGAGAAAACTGAGGCTAGGAGAGGTTGAGTGAATTGTCCCAGATCACACACCTAGTAAGCAGTAAAGCCATTATTTGATTTCAGGCATTTTGACTTCAAAGCCTCCACTCTTCATTTCGATTATTTTGCTTTTATCATGGTTTTTAAAAAGGATTTGCAGTAAAGATTTAAAGAAAATTATTTTCTTGATTTCTATTTCATGTTTTCACGATTTTTAGGTTCAGCCAAAGTAATAAGAAAACTCTCATCTTGACCAAGGCCTTACAGGGAAATTTTAGGTCTGGTTTACTCTGCCAAGTAAAGAAACAGAAACGTCACTGCAGTATTTTTTAGAAAATGTATCATATTTTCTCTTTTAGTTCAAGTTGCCTCAATTCCCAGTAGACTCATAACAACAAAACTTTGCTCTGAAACTTGCAAGGCCTCTGGGTAAAACGATACCCATTTTCCTGAAAGATAACCTTTTGGTAAAATCTCTCTAAGAGTCTAAAAAGTCTCTATAGGCATAAGTTCTAGTTTTGTTCAAGTTGTTTTTTTTTTTTTGGTTATTTTTCCAATGATTTATCCTCAAAGCTTGTACCCAAGGGCGGTCTCCAGACGACTCCTTTCATGAGTGAAATGATTCTTTTGAAAAGCTAAGAATTCTTCCCTTTTTATATTTGATATTTCTTTCACTAAATTTTCCTTATGACTATACAACTGAATTTTCCAAATCACTGTCCATGGAAGCAGCAGGCAAGAAGTCAAATAATATATTGCATTGGGCAAGTCTGCTGCAAAAGACGTCTTTAAAGTGTTAAAAAGCAAAGATGTCACTTTGAGGACTAAGATGAGCCTGACCCAAGCCATTGTATTTTCAATCGCCTCATATGCATGTGAAAGCTGGACAATGAATAAGGAAGACCAAAGAAGAATTAATGCCTTTGAATAATGGTGTTGGCAGAAGAATACTGAGCATACTATGGGCTGCCAGAAGAAAGAATAAATCTGTGCTGGACGAAGCACAGCCAGAATGCTCCTTAGAAGCAATGGTGAGACTTCGTCTCACATACTTTGGACATGTCATCAGGAGGGATCAGTCCCTGGAAAAGGACATCATGCTTGGTAAAGCATAGCATCAGTGAAAAAAAGGAAGACCCTCAATGAGATGGATTGACACATTGGCTGCAACAATGGGCTCAAACATGGCAATGATTTTGATGATGGCGCAGGACCAGACGGTGTTTCGTTCTGTTGTACCTAGGGTGACTATGAGTCGGAATCGACTTGACATCACCTAACAACAATAGCAAGTTTAAGATTCTCCCCTTGTACCTTGTGCCTCATGGGTAGCCCCAATAACTACTACCATGTCCAGCACATAGAGGATATTAAATGTTTGCTAAGTAAAGAGGATTATTGATTGAATTCCACAAAATATGATGCAAAAGTATTAATCCAAATGTGAGTCCTCACAAACATGGTCAAAGGGCCAGTTCATTAGGAAGGATTAGCTTCATTTCCAGCAAGAAAATATTCAAGAGTGACAACTTAGTTGAATTCTGGAGGGGGCTTAGTACTGGTTTGTCACACTAAGCGCTGTTCCTCTCTCTTGCTGAGCTTGGAGCACAAAAGTGTACAGACAGCTGCCATAGACTATGATCTCTCTGACCACAGGGTCCTTGATATCAAGTGTCAACAAATTGTCCCCGAAATAAGACTACATATAAAACAAAGGACATGATGTTCCAGCTCTTTGCAACCAGACTTTAGGGCAAAGTGGCTGGAATAAGTGAGCCTTGGAGACAATGGGAGAGAACTGAAAGGAAGAAGGAAATGAGGTCTATTTTCTTGTCTAAGTTTATGTGCACATTGCCTGCGTTTGCATTTTTTCCTCTTCTTCTTACACACTGCACATCCACACATTTATGATTCTAAACCAGGAGTGTGCTGTCAACTCTGAAAAATGAAAAGATTTTAGAAGCCATGTAACCCAAGCCCTTCTTTTTTTTAATAACAGATGAAATCAAACCAAAAGGTAGTCGCCATTGAGTCAATTCCGACTCATTGAGGCCTCATGTGTTGTAGGGTAGAACTGTACTCCGTAGGGTTTCTAAGGCTGTAACCTTTTGGCAGCAGATCACCAAGCCTTTCTTCCAAGGTGCCTCTGGATAGATTCAAACCGCCAACCTTTCTGTTAGTAGTTGAGCATTTAATTGTTTGGACCACTCAAGGACTCCAGATGAAGAAACAGGCAAGTTAAAATACATTCTTCTCTAGGAAGGAAAATATTTCCTTCTCTGAAAGTACTAACCCCCAAGACCATGCTTCCACACAGGCAAATAAAGGAGCCACCACTGTAGTGGAATATGAGGGATGCCTGCCTGCCATTAGCTACACCTCGGAACTAACCCATTGCATATGTGTAAGGGTTTGCTTAAAGGTACAATTGGGTCACCTAAGAAAACTTTTACAATGGTGCCCAATGTAATGATTCCAATGAGAGTTTATGCTTTGTCGTGGTCATGAAAAGCCCATGGTGTTGCTTAAGGAGGGCAGACTTATCTAGCAGTGTTTTGGAGATGACTTCAGGCCAATCAAACTCAAATACACCCAGTTATTCACAGTACATGCATCCGCATAAATAATTCCAACTTCCAAGTACTTTGTCAGTGGTGTAATCACTTGACGGTTATATGCAGGTCTAACTAGGCTAGATGAGGCTTAATCCGGTAAAACTGTGAAAATTATGAAAATGAAGATATACCAGCTGTCAAGGATTGAATTGTGTCCCCCAAAAACATCTGTCAATTTGGCTGGGCCATGATTCCCAATATTGTGTGATTTTCTACCGTTTTTGTCATCTGATGTGATTTTCCTATGTGTTATAAATCCTATCTCTATGATGTTGATGAGATGGGATTAGCAGCAGTTATGTTAATGAGGCAGTACTCAGTCTACAAGATTGGATTGTGTCTTGAGCCAATCTCGTTTGAGATATAAAAGAGAGAAGTAAGCAGAGAGACATGGGGACCTCATACAACCAAGAAAGCAGCACTGGGAGCAGAGCACGTCTTTTGGACCTGAGGTGCCTGTGCTGAGAGCTACAAGACCAGGTGAAGATTGATGACAAGGACTTTCCTCCAGAGCCAACAGAGAGAGAAAGGCTTCCTCTGGAGCTGATGCCCTGAATTAGGACTTCTAGCCTCCTAGACTGTGAGAGAATAAACATCTCTTTGTTAAAGCCATCCATTTGTGGTATTTCTGTTATGGCAGCGCTAGATAACCAAGACACTAGCCTTTACCTGAGAACTCCTATATTGTAGAACTAAATCAAGACCAGAGTTAAAACTTGTAAATAAAAAATGAAAATTGCCAAATAATAAAGCTACTCTTTTTCATGGACATAATAAATGCTCCATAGCCCATATCTGAGCAGCCCATACTCTGTCATGAACTACTGGGAAGAAGTCTCAGATAACATGTATGACCATTGCAATCTCTCTGGAACAATAATAGAAAAGGTTGAACTACCTACCACTACACAAACACACACACACAGACACACACACAAACACACACACATACACCACAGTGTCAACCATCCCTGAGGCATCTTGGGGTGACCCCTGCCAGTTGACGATGCCCACCTCTTATCTTTCATCAGAGCTTGCAGGAAGACATCAGGACAAGTGTGAGATTCTCCTCCAGGCTTTCCGTCTTTTTGCTCAATCCATGACTAGTTATGGATGCACAGGATGTACTTAACCTTTTGGAGGGCAGTGGTAATTCAGTGGTAGAATTCCATGCAGGAGATACAGGTTCAATTCCCAGCCAATGCACCTCATGCACAGCCACCACCCGTCTGTCAGTGAAGGCTTGCATGTTGCTAGGATGCTGAACAGGATTTAGCAGAGAATCCAGACTATGACAGACCAGGAAGAAAGGCCTGGTGATCTACTTTCAAAAATCAGCCTATGAAAATCCTGACCTCAACAGTCTGATCCCCTTGTGAATAAAGTTGCCATAAGTCAATGGCCAACTCTGCTGCAGCTAACAACAACAACGACTTAACCTTTTAGTTGACTTAAGCTCTCTGTACGTTCATGGGAAGCAGAAAATGCTTCAAGGCTGCACAGGAATTCCATCCCAATCTATGCGGGACTCCCACATAGTTCATTTTAGATTATGCCTACTTGACTGAATTTTATTGAATGTTTAAAAAGGATTGTTTGATGCAGATCAGAGCACTAGCTTAATCTTTCTAAGGTTTGCACAAGCTGTAAATATCTCATGCCATACCACATAATCCCACAGCAGTGACTAATGCTGCTGTTGAGTTGAGTGAGGGGAAAATGCCAAGGAGATTCAGCCTTGTACAATAATGAATGGTTAAATAAAATGCTTATAACTATAAAAGAGGAAAACATAACCATTATATTGTTTTTTTTTTTCTTTCTAACTTTTTCATTAAAGAAAATAATTTGGAACTTGTCTGTTTCCAATTTCTTCTTAAAGTAAATTTAGGTTTTCTTTTATAAGCTAAGGCAAATCAAAGCAATGAATATTTACACAAGGCCTAATTTCAGAAAGCACCATTACAATTAACCCACATTTGGAACAAATTACATTATTTTATTTAAAACGTATACAAAACTCACTACAAACAATACCATCAAAAAAGTGAAAAGACAACCCACAGAATGGGAGGAAAATATTTGCAAACCAGGGGCTTATATCCAGAATATATAACAAATTCTGACAACTGGTAATAAAAAGACAAATAATCCAATTAATAAATGGGCAAAGGACTTGAATAGACATTTCCTCAAAGAAGATATACAAATGTCCAACAAGCACATGAAAAGATGCTCAATATCATTAGTCGTGAGGGAAATGCAAATCAAGACTACAATGAGATACCACTTCATATCTAATAGGATGGAAAAAATACAAAGATGGACAACAGCAAGTACTGGAATTCTTATACTTTGCTGGTGGGAATGTAAAATGGTACAACCGCTTTGGAAAACAGTCTACTAGTTTTCCTCAAAAGGTTAGACATAGAGTTACCATTTGACCCAGCAATTTCACTACTAGGTGTATATACCTAACAGAAATTAAAGCATATGTCCACATAAAAACTTGTACATCAAAAAAAATATATATATATACAAAACTCTAAATAGATTTGTAGCTTCTCCCCTTTTTATAAATTCCTAAATACTTCCATATGGTTTATGTCGTTTGATGTTCACTAAATAAAACTTAGAAGATAACTGAAGCAGACCATTTTATACATGGGAATACTAAAATAATACGGAGGCTTGGTGATATTAAACCCCCTGACCAAATTCATACAACAAGCAAGCTGCAACTTACAAAGTAGCAGCTAAGTGTCTCAACTGACAAGTTCCAGGGTAAATTCCCAGAGAGCTAATCCACAATCCTGAACACCTTCAGCAGATATTCTTACAGATTCTTCCCAACTGCTACTGTTTTCAGGACTGAGGTCAGTCCCTACTACCCCTCAGCTCCTCAGAATAACTCCAGGCAATCTGAAGGCATTAGGATTCATATGTTCCTAGATCATGCTGCCTATATTATTTCAGTTTGTCTATGTTTCAATCCAGTTAGTCAACATGGAGCCACCTTGGTCATCTCATGCAGGAATAGTCAGAATCATCTAAAACGGTCTAGCATGGTGGACTGTATAACTAGTTGTACATTAGATTGACTTCAGTAGCTTTTATAAAGTACTGATGCCTGAGCCCCACACACAGGCATTCTGATTTAGCCTGTCTGAGATAGGACTGAGCATCAGTGTTTTTCTCAATGCTTTCTACCATCAACATAATGTATTGTTGATAACCATGAACACCAGAGTAGTTATCACTGACCTCATGTTCTACCTATGACTTGCCATTTATGACTTTACCACTTTTATAAAAAGTCTATTTTTGGAAGTTTCTGCCCCACTAACGCTGCCTACTTGAAAATCATGGACTGAAGATCAAATTCAGACTTCAAGAGTGTCAAGAGTAAACATATAGACATTTGCTTCTGGCCATAATGGAATAATAGGACTGGATTTATTCTCTTTAAACAACTAGAACATTGGAAAAAATTTATGAAATAATAGTGTTTAGATCTGAACAATAGTCAGGACAAGAAAGTGGTCCCTAAGAGATGGGAAACAAGAAAAGTGAGCCCTCCCAGTGCCCAGCACTGCTTGGAGAGAGCTTCCAGGGCGCTGCACAAGGAGAGACACACATAAAACGTGGCAGTCTCAGGAATTGGAGACATAGTGTTATAGACTGAATTATGTTCCCCCAAATTATGTGTTGGAATCCTAACTTCTATACCTGTGGATGTAATCCCTTTTGGGAATAGGTTGTCTTTGTTACGTTAATGAAGGGACATATCAGTGTTGTTGTTGTTGTTAGGTGCCACAGTGTCATTCTTGACTCATAGCAACCCAATGTGACAGAGTAGAATTGCCCCACAGGGTTTTCTAGGCTGTAATCTTCATGGAAGCAGATCACCAGGTCTTTCTCCTGCGGAGCCCCTGTGTGGGTTTGAACAACCAACCTTTTGGTTAGCAGTCAAGTGCTTAACCATTGCACCACCAGGGCTCCTTATATCTGTGTAGGATGTGCCCTAAACCTAATGACTTCTGAATTATAAGGGGCAGCATAGACATAGAGACATGCAAGCACAAACAGGGGAAGATACATGCCACATGAAGATTGCCAAAGAAGTGAGGAATACTAGGCTACACAAGTTGAAAGAGATAAGGGTCTTCCCCTAGAATTAAGAGACAGAGAGCCTTTCCCTATAGCCAGTGCCCTGAATTCAGACCCCTAGCTTCCTGACCTGTGAGAAAATAAATATATGTTCTTTAAAGCCAAGCACTTATGTTATTTCTATTTCAGGTCCCTGTATGGCATTAATAGTTTGCACTCGATACAGCAGCACTGGTAAACTAAGACACATAGAGTCCAGAATCTGAGAAGTCCATGAAGGTAGAGTTTTTGGAGTGGAGCCTTGGACAGGAGGGAGATGCAGAGAAAGAGTGAATTCTAGAAATCTTCAGTAATGTCCCACTGAGTCTTTGGCTGAATACTTATCTGTGTACAAATGTGAGTATGAACTCTAGAAAATGAAAACACCACATATCAAAACGTATGGGGCACAGTAAAGGAATTCTAAGAGGAAATTTATGACATTAAATACATATGTTATAATGGAAGGTTTAAAATCAATGACCTAAGCTTCCACTCTAAGAAATTATAAAATAAACAGCAAATAAAACCCAAAGTTAGTAGATACAAGGAAATAATAAAGATAATAATGGAAATCAGTGAAAAATAAAAAAAAGAAAATAAATGAAAGATAAAAGTTGGTTCCTTGAGATAATTAATCAATTGATAATTTTCTATCCAGAGTAATCGCAGGAAAAAAGAAAGAAGAAACTAATTACCAATACCAGAAAAGAGAGGACTGTATCACTGTAGATCTTACAGACGTTAAAAGAATCGCATGGGAATATTACAAGAAGTTTTATGCCAATAAATTTGACAACTTAGATGACATGGAAATAATACTTGAAAGACACAAACTACCAAAGCTCACTCAAGAATAAATGAAGATCTGAGTAGCCCTGTATGTATTAAAGTGATTGAATCTGTAGTTAAAATTTTTCCTACAAAGAAGACTCCAAGCCTAGGTGGTTTCACTGATGAATTTCTTCAAATATTTAATGAATAATTAACACTTTTACATAATCTTTTCCAAAGGATAGAAGAGAAAGAAAAACTAAACGTCATTCTATGAAGCCAGCTTTACCCTGATATCTAAACCAGAGACATGACAAAAAGATATAATATCCCTATGACAACAGATGCAGAATCTTTTGGAATATTTCAGCTAATTGAATCTAGCAACACAGAAAAATAATGATACATCACGACCAAGTAAGCTTTACTCAAGGAATACAAAGTTCGTTCAACATTAGAAAATCAGTGAAATTCACCATATTAACAGACTACAAAAAGAAGAACTATATGATCATATAAATAAATGCAGAAAAATAATCTGACAAAATTCCACATCAACTCATGATAAAAATTCTCCATAAACCAGGAATAGAAGGGAATGTCCACAACCTGATAAAAGGCATCTATGAGAAATCTACAAGCAAAATTATACTTAATGATTGAAGGCCAAATGTTTGCCCCTTAATATCAAGAATCAGGCAAGGACTGGAGAGCCTAACCAGGTGATAAGGCAGGAAAAATAAATAAAAGGAATACAAATTGGAGAATTCCAAGTAAAACTAGCTTTATTTGCAGATGGCATGATCATCTATGCAGAAAATTCAAAGGAATCTATGGAAAAACTCCTAAAATTAATGAGTTACTTTATGAAGGTTGTAGAATGTAGTATCAATGTGCAAAAATAAATTATATTTTTATACACTAATAGTTATAATTGGAGACTGAAGTTTTTTAAAAATTTCAAAAACATATGCAATAGTATCAAAAATATGATCTAAGTGATGAAAATTTAAAAATATATACATATAATATTTGTACAACAAAAGCTACAAAATATTGAAGGGTAGAATTAAAGAAGACCTAAATAAATGGAGAGATACGCATGCTTATATATTAATAGATTTAACATTAATAACATGTTAATTCTAATACTGATCTATAGATTCGATGCAACCCCAATCAAAACCTTAGGCAGCTTCTCTGCAGAAAGCTCATTCTAAAGCTCATTCAAAGCTCATTCTAAAATTTATATTAAAATAAAAGGCTGTAGAATAGCCAAAACAATTTTAAAAATGAACAAAATCTGAAGATTTAAACTATCTGATTTCAAGGTTATTGATAAAGCTATAGTAATCAAGATATTGCTTTAATGGCATAAAGGTAGACAAATTAATCAATAGAACAGAATAGAGTCTAGAAATATAACCACATATATACGGCCAGTTCGTTTTCAACAAAGCCGCAAATAAAGGCAACTCAATGGAGAAATGATCACTTTTTCAACAAATTGTGTTGAAACAATTGGATATCAATATATTTTTTAAAAAAACTTCTTGAACTTTATCTAATACCATTTATAAAATTTATTATGAACGGATTACAGAACTAAATGTAAAGATTAAAACTATAAAACATCTAGAAGAAATGTAGGGAAAAAACTTAGTAACCTTGGGTAAGACAAATGTTTCTTAAGTAGGACATGAAAAGCAAAACCATACCAAAAAAACTGATAAATTAGACTTCATCAAAATCAAATGACTTTGTTCTTCAAAAGACACTATTCAGACTGTTAAGAAAATAAAAACAAGCCACTGACTAGAAGAAAATATTTGCAAAACATTTATTTAACAATATGTATTTAGAAATCTTATAATTTAATAATATGAAGGCAAGCAGCCAAGTAATAAATTAGCAAAGGATTTCCACAGTCTTTTTGCCAAAGAAGTTACAGATGGCAAATAAATGCACAAAAAGATATTCAACTTGTTAGTCACAATTTAGCAGTTTCCCATAAAGCTAAACATACAGCAATTCTACTCTAAGTATTTATCTAAGAAAAATGAAAATTTATGTTAAAAAAATTACCTGAACATGAATGTTTACAGCTTTATTCAAAGTAGCCAAAAACAGGGAACACCCAAATGACCATCAAATGTTGACAGGATAAATAAACTGTGTTCTATCCACACAAGAGGATTCTACCCAGCAATAAAAGGAAGGAACTACTGATAGATATAACAACAATGACGAATGTCAAAAGCATTATACTAAGAGAAAAAGACAACCTATAAAATGATACATACTCCATGTATATGAGATTCTAGAAAAGACATAACTATGGAGATAGAACGATCAATGATTTCCAGTGGTCAGGGTATGGAGAAAGAGATTAACTATAAAGGGGTGGGAGGAAAGTGTTTTTGGCAATAAGAATGTTTTGTATCATGATCAAGGTTGGTGGTTACATCACTATACATTTTTCAAAACTCATCAAATTATACTTTTTAATGAATGTAAATAATACCTGGATAAAGATGACAAAAAATGGAAGAAGGAAAATGGAAATTAAAAAAAGTAGAGTACAAGCTTACTGTGCAAGGATAAAAAAATTTCTTAGTGGAAAACCTGTAGTCACCACAGGGCCTCAGTTAGGGTGTCTTTGTGTTAAAACTCTTGAGAAATATAATGTACTTTAAAGAGTTGATCTCTGGAATATGATACATTGGTTAGAAGCAAAGCTCAAGAAGCAACAACAATAGAGCTTAAAAGCAGAGAAATGAATGAAAAACAAGAAATAAGATGAGGGCTACAGCACAATATCATTTATTAAATTAAAAATACATGCAAGTAGATGTCAGTGGGATTGACAGCGTAAGGAACTTCCGAAAGCTGCTCCTACATCAAAGCAACAAGACTGGCAAAAATTGTCAACATTAACTTTTTCAGAACTCTGGAAATTAACCAAAGGCTTCCCACAATCCAAAGACCATTTTTTCAAGAAAAATTGCTGAATTTTGGTAAGGACAGAGAGTTTTGTTGCATTTTCATTTGCCCTAGCCCCTACTTCTCCAGCTCCAAGGTAGCCTTGCAAACCAACAGCCCTGAAATAATCATGAAAACTAGCAGCCTAACAGCCACTGGATGGGGCTGAATGGATTTGGAACTTCCCCCAAACACCATTCTCAGAGAACTGCCATTATTTGAAGTGTCTGGCTTGTCTTTATTTGACCTGATTAAGACCTCACTCAGTGCAAACAGCCTTTTCCCTGTGCAATAACAGTGGGGCAAATAAGCTCATCAAAAAAGTTAACAGGAAATTCTGGAAAATGGGAAGTCCATGAGGGGCTAAAAAATGTCTGATATATTCCTGAGAATCTACAAGGCCACACGCATGCTGAGAGCTATGCATGTGCTCAGGGCTGTGTGAATGCCAAAGAAAGACCTGAGAAGGCCCTAAACTCTCAAGTCTGGCTGATCTTGAGGCTCTGCACGAAGAGGAAATATTTAGTAAGTAAGGCAGTGTTATGGATTAAATTGTGTCACCCCAAAATATCTGTCAACTTGGCTAGGCCATGATTCCCAGTATTGTGTGACTGCCTACCATTTTATCATCTGATGTGATTTTCCTATGTGTTGTAAATCCTATCTCTATGATGTTAATGAGATGGATTACAGGCAGTTACGTTAATGAGGCAGGACTCAATCAATGAGATTAGTTTGTGTCTTAAGTCAATCTCTCTTGAGATACAGAAGAGAGAAGCAAGCAGAGAGACAGGGGGACCTCATACTACCAAGAAACAAGAGCCAGGAGAATAGCATGTTCTTTGGACACAGGGTCCCTGCACTAAGAAGCTCCTCGACCAGGCGAAGTTGATGACAAGGACCTTCCCGCAGAGACAACAGAAAGAGAAAGCCTTCCCCTGGAGCTAGCACCCTGAATTTGGACTTCTAGCCTCCTAAACTGTGACAGAATAAATTTCTCTTTGTTAAAGCCATCTGCTTGTGGTATTTCTGTTACAGCAGCACTAGATAAATAAGACAGGCAGTATTTGCAAATAAGGTCACATTTTGAGGTTCCAGGTTAACACGGGTTTTGGGGGTACACTATTCAACCCACTATAGAGATTTTACAAAATTAGTTCAAGAAGGCACTAAACAATCAAACAGCAGCACAACAAACAGTAACAACAATAAATCTTTGATTTTGAGTTGCCATATTATATGATTTAAAATGTCCAGTTACCAACAAATATGAAATATGCAAACAGACAAGAAAATATGGACAATACATAGGAAGAGACACAGTCAACAGAAACAGTCTCTGAAAAGGACAGCTCAGATGTTGGAATTATGAGACAAAGACTTTAATTCAGCTATTTTAACTGTGTTTAAAGAAAAAAAGAAAATGATGTCTAAAGACTAAAGGAGAGCACGAAAATGATGGCTTACCAAAAAAAGAATATCGATTAAAAAAACAGAAATTACCATCTAAGATACTCCACTGGTCTCATCCCTTCAGGAGCAAGGGAGAATGAAGAGAACAGGATACAAGGAAAAGATTAGTCTGAAGGACTAATGGACCACAGCTACCAAGGCTGAGTCCAGTACAGCTAGATGGTGCCCGGCTACCACCACTGACTGCTCTGACCAGGATCACAACAGAGGGTTCTGGACAGAGCTGGAGAAGGATGTAGAACATAATTCTAACTCACAAAAAAAAGACCAGATTTACTGGCCTTAAGGAGTCTGGAGAAACCCCGAGAGCAGGGCCCCTAGACACACTTTTAGCTCAGTGGTGAAGTCATTTCCGAGGTTCACTGTTCAGCCCGGGAGTGGACAGCCCCGTAAAACCAAATGGGACTAATGAGGCACAGCAGTCCAAGGACAAGGTCCAGAAGGCAGAAGGGGACAGGAAAGCTGGTGATAGGGAACCCAAGGTTGAGTAAGGGCAGTGTTGACGTGTAGTGGGGTTGTTAACCATTGTCACAAGGCAACATGTGTACTAACTGTTAAATGAGAAACTATTTTGTTCTGTAAGCCTTCATCTAAAGTGAGAATAGCAGCACAACTGGAAGAGCGTAGTCGATGTCACTGAACTGTGCATGTAGAAATTTTTGAAATGGTGTATCTTTGGCTATGTATATTTTCACCAAAAAAAAAAAAAAAAAAAAGGTTGAGAAGGGAGAGGGTTGACATGTTGTGGGGTTGTTAACCAATGTCATAAAACAATATGTGTACTACTGTTTCATGAGAAACTATTTGTTCTGTAAGCCTTCACTGGAAGTACAATTAAAAAAAAAAATTCATCATAAAAAAAAAAAAAAACAGAAATGATAAAAAAGAACCGAATAGAAATGCTGCTGTTGAAAAATATAATAATTGAAACGAAAAATTCACTACTGGGGATATACAGCAGATTTGAATTTGCCAAAGAAAGACTCAATAAACTTGAAGATAAGTAAATTCATACCAACCATTCTAAAAAACAACAACAAAATGAATGAAGAAAAATAGAGCCTCAGACCTGTGGGACACCATCAGGTGTACCAATATATCCATAAAAGAGTCCCAGAAAGAGAAGGGAGACAAAAATAGAACAGAAACAATACTTGAAGAAATAATGGCCCAAAACTCCCCAAACTGAATGAAAGGCTTTACCCTACAAGTAGGATAAATTCAAGGAGTTCCACACGAAGACACGTAATCAAGCTGTTGAAAGCCAACCACAAAGAAAGAAGTTATTCATTACCTATAACAGATCCTCAGTAAGATTAACATTTGATTTTTTATCAGAAACCATAGAGGCCAGAAGGCAGTGGGACATATTCAAAGGGCTGAAAGAAAAACTGTCAACCAAGAATTTTATATCCAACAAAATCATCCTTCAACAATGAAGAAAAAAAGAAAAATCCCCAGATAAATAAAAACTGAGATAATTTGTCACCAGCAGACCTGTCCTACAAGAAATCCTGAAAGAAGTCCTTCAGGCTTAAATGAAAGGACACTACACAGTAACTTGAATCTACATGAAAAAATAAAGACCATTAGGAAAAGTAACTACATAACAAATATAAAGTAAAAATACATCTTTTGTAACACTTTTTTTCTCCTATCTAATTTAAAAGATAATTCTAAAATGCAATATTCATAAATATGTGTTGATGAGCATATATAATGTGTAAAGATGAAATTTCTGTGACAATAATAACATAAATGAAAGGAGAAAGAGTGGAGACATATAGGAATAAAGCTTTTGTATATTATTGAAATTAAGTTAATAATAATAACTAGAGCATTATAAGTTAATTTGCTAATTGTAATCTCCAGGGCAACCACTAAGAAAATAACTAAAAATATATATAGTAAAAAAACACAAGGGGATTAAAATGACACACTAGAAAATATCTATTTAATTTAAAAAAAAATGCAGTAATGGAGGAATACAGGAACGAAAAAGATATAAAACATATAGACGACAAAAAGCTAAATGACATATATAAAGCTTACCCTGTCAGCAATGATTTAAAATGTAATGGATTAAATACTCCAGTCAAAAGATAGAAACTGTCAAATGGATTTTTAAAAAAATGATCCAACTATATGTCACTGAGAGACACACTTAGATTGAAAAACACAAATGGGTTGGAAGTAAAGGATTAAAGCCATGGGGATAGAACAAAGCCCTGCCCCATACTAATCATAATTAAGTAAAAACTATGCATATGTTGTTCAAAAATTAAAAAAAAAAAAAAAGACTTGAGCTGAAGTGACATCACCCTGGAACTCATTTGTCCTCTCCCCTTCACTTCCTGCATTTCCATGTTGAAGTATGAGTGCTAGAGCTCTGTAGTGTATTTAGGCCATGATGCATATGTCAGGGAGTGCTGCAGCCATTCTGTAGGCTAATGGGGCTGTGGCCTATAGGGTAGATTGGACAACCAGGATAATTCCACTGACTGGAGATTCTTGAGCAGAAGAGAGGGTACTCACACAGTAATATACAAATCCTGCCGACTATTGGGAAAATGGCTAGAACTCACATCTGGGAATATCTCAAAAGATTTCTGAAGGTGCTTGATAAATGCAGTAATACTAACGAAACTCACACCACTCTTCCCTTTTTTGTGGTTTGGGAGTTTAGTGTTAGGATGCTGACCTAATCTCAATCATTAGGAAGCCTGAACCATTGACACAATAACTCAGCTATTTTTGCACCATCGTTAAGTTCTTTCATTGAATTGATTATCCCTTCTCTGATTCCTGTTCCTATGCTTTAACAACCCTTGACTCATGTCCATTTATAATTGGTTAAAGAAAGAACTAAAACTGTCTCATGCATACACACGAAAAAATCCACAAACTACCAATAATAACATATCACGGACAACTCTATGGCTTGCAATGTGAAATCCGAAGAGAGACACGGAGCATTGGGTTGTATATGAGTGCTGTAATAGCTCAAGGTCACCATGCATCTGTCAGTTTATCCTACTGTGGTGGCTTCCATGTTGCTATGATGCTGGAAGCTATGCCACCAGTAATTCAAATACCAGAAAGGTCACCCATGGTGGACAGGTTTCAGTAGAGCTTCCAGACTAACACAGACTGGGAAGAAGGACCTGGTGATCTACTTTTGAAACAATAGGTCAGTGAAAACCTTACAGATAACAGTGGAACATTGTTAGATACAGTGCTACAAAATGAGCCCCTCAGGATGGAAGGCACTCAAAATAAGACTGGAGAAGAGCTACCTCCTCAAAGTAAAGTTAACCTTAATGACATGGGTGCAGTGAAGCTTTCAGAGCCCTCATTTGCCAATGTAGCATGACTCAAAATGAGAAGAAACAGCTGCAAACATCCATTAATAATCAGAACAAGAAATGCACGAAGTATGAATCGAGGAAAACTGGAAGTCGTCAAAAATGAAATGGAACACATAAACATCAATACCCTAGATATTAGTGAGCTAAAATGAACTGATATTGGCCATTTTGAATCAGATAACCATATGGTCTACCATGCCAGGAATGACAAATTAAAGAGGAATAGCATCACATTCATCCTGAAAAAGAACATTTCAAGATCTATCCTGAAGTACAACACTGTCAGTGATAGCATAATGTCCATAGGCTTACAAGGAAGACCAGTTAATACAACTATTATTCAAATTTAAGCACCAACCACTAATGCTAAAGATGAAATTGAATATTTTTACCAACTTCTGCAGTCTGAAATTGATTAAACATGCAATCAAGATACATGGATAATTACTGATGACTGGAATGTGAAAGCTGGAAACAAGAAGGAACAGTAGTTGGAAAATATGGCCTTGATGATAGAAACAATGAGGGAGATCATTTGAATTTTGTAAGACCAATGACTTGGAAATATCTTTTTGCAACAACATAAATCCAACCCTCAAGATGCAATATTGAAACATTCTATAGGCAAAATATTGAACGACACAGGAAGCATCAAAAGAAGATGGGAGGAATACACAGGGTCACTGAACAGAAAAGAATTGGTTGACATTCAACCATTTCAGGAGGTAGCATATGATCAAGAACCTATGGCATTGAAGGAAGATGTTCAAGTTGCACTGAAGGCAATGGCAAAAAAGAAGGCTCCAGGAATTGACAGAACATCAACTGAGATGTTTCAACAAACGTATGCAACACTGGAAGCACTCACGCATCTGTGCCAAGAAATTTGGAGGACAGTGACCTGGAAAACTGACTGGAAGAGATCTGTGTTTCCTTCCCATTCCAAAAAAAGATGATCTAATAGAATATGGAAATTATCGAACAATATCATTAACATCACATGCAAGTAAAATTATGCTGAAGATAATTCAAAAACGGTTGCAGCAGTACATCATCAGAGAACTGCCAGAAATTCAAGCTGGATTCAGAAGAGGATGTGGAACAAGGGATATCACTGCTAATGTCAGATGGATTTTGGCTGAATGTAGAGAATTCCAGAAAGATGTTTACCTGTGTTTTATTGACTATGCAAAGGATTCGACTGTGTGGATCATAACAAATTATGGATAACAATGCAAAGAATGGAAATTCCGGAACACTTAATTGTGCTCATGTGGAACCTGTACGTAGACAAAAAGGCAGTTGTTTAAACGGCACAGGAGGATACTGCATGGTTTAAAATCAGGAAAGGTGTGCGTCAGGGTTGTATCCTTTCACCATACTTATTCAATGTGTATGCTGAGCAAATAATCCGAGAAGCTGGACTATTATGAAGAAGAACACAGCAGCAGGATTGGAGGAAGACTCATTAACAACCTATAATATGCAGATGACACAATCTTGCTTGCTGAAAGTGAAGTGAACTTGGAGCACTTACTGATGAAGATCAAAGACTACAGCCTTCAGTATGGATTACACCTTAACATAAAGAAAACAAAAATTCTCACAATTAGACCAGTAAGCAACATCATAATCAACAGAGAAAATATTGGTGTTGTCAACGATTTTATTTTATTTGAATCCACAATCAACACCTATGGAAGCAGCAGTCAAGAAATCAAACAATGCATCACATTGGGCAAATCTGCTACAAAAGACCTCTTTAAAGTATTGAAAAGTAGAGATATCACCTTGAGGACTAAGGTGCACCTGACCCAAGCCATGGTATTTTCAATTGTCTCAAATGCATGTGAAAGCTGGACAATGAATAAGGTAGACCAAGGAAGAATTGATGCCTTTGAATTATGGTGGTGGCAAAGAATACTGAATATACCATGGACTGCCAGAAGAAGGAACAAATCTGTCTTGGAAGAAGTACAGCCAGAATAATCCTTAGAGGCAAGGATGGCAAGACTTCGTCTCATGTACTTTGGACACGTTATCAGGAGGGACAAGTCCCTGGAGAAGGACATCGTGCTTGGTAAAGTAAAAGGTCAGCAAATAAGAAGACCCTCAAAGATATGCACTGACACAGTGGCTGCAACAATGAGCTCAAACACAGAAAGACCGTGAGGATGGCACAGGACCGGGCAGTGTTCCGTTCTGTTGTACACAAGGTCACTATGAGTCAGAACCGACCTGACAGCACCTAAAAACAACAACAAGAATAGCTCAAGGACAGCACTGTATTCAATGAACCAAAAAAATGTTCCCCATGGCACAGCTAATGGACTAGTCACAAGGAAAGATATGACAATGAAACCAATTCCTCCCAAATCACTACAAAGAAACTCCAGGCAATTTTATGGGGTTTTTGCTATAATCACTGCACTGTGGCTGCTGGCCTCTTGGGCTGAGGTCAGACTGTTCTGTCAGAGCTCTGGCCTCTTGTCCACAGTGGCTGTGAGCAACAACTGTAGTTCAAAATGCAGGGAAATTGCCTGAAGGGAAACTGAGAGCAAAATAACACAGACATTGAGCATTTCAGAGATGAGAGAAATGCATCAGATCTGGGGCACTAAATACAAACTCAAAGCCACTGCATCTTAGCCTGCACAGGATGGACAGTGTTTAGACAAGTAGAATGAACGCTGCCTTGAAGGCTAAAGTACTTTCCCTCATCTTTGAGTACCGAATCTCCTTAAACTACACTCCTGAACTAAAGACTCATTAATTTGGGATACATAAGGCTCTCTTCCTTTTGTCTGGTACCTCTTGTGAGAGTAGCTACATTTTTTTAAAAGTCTCAAATCTTTAAAAATCAGTGCAGAATACCAAAAACCAAACCAGACCCATTGCTTCTGAGTTGATTCCAACTCGTGGCAACCCCATGCGTACAGAGTATTACTGTTCCTCCAGGTTTTCTTGGCTGTGAGTTTTCAGAAGCAGATCGCTAGACCTTTTTTCTGTGGTGCTGCTGGGTAGGTTCGAACCACCAAACTTTTGCTTAGTTGTTGAGGGCGAACTGCCCAGGGACCTTAATACAGAATAGTCTGTTTAATTACTTTCCTTCTCTGTAGCAAGAGGGCAGTAAAGATTCATAGGCAAACGTGGGCCGGGTGTGGGGAGAAGAAGGGCAACGGGAGGTGAGGAACAGGAAAGAGGAGATGATGCAGGGAAGGCAGGCAATGGAGGAGTCTTCACTCTTCAATGGAGAGCTGGTGGAGGCCTGGGAGGGGCAATGATGGGTGTTTCCTTTAAGAAAGCTTGCAGAAAAATTTACTGTGTTATAAACAGAGGCACGCACGCACACACACACACTTGTGTATGAATCAATTGCTAACAGTTGAATATATTTGATATCAAAAACCTGTATATATGTACTTTTCAATCTAATCACCTCATGGCACAAAAATCCCTCCATAACTAAGGAGCTTTTTGGCACCACCACCAAAGAAAACACTTGTAGGATTCTTCTTTGATTCATTGCTCTCATTCATCTTCCATATCCAATCTGTCACTAGTCAGGGGGTTTCCTTTACAAAGTCTCTCTCATATCTACCTCTTCTTTAAAGTCCTCTTCAGACCCATGGGTCTGAAAACTTATAAATCTTTCTGGTATGATTTTCTCCATAAGGAATTTAAGCATCCTCAAATTTGTACCGTCAGAAAAAGTAAATTAACATCAGCTCAGTCTGAAAGAAGGTAATCATTTCGTACAAATGCAAGCACATTTCTATTTTGTACTGTGGTGCACAGGTTCTCTCTATGGTCATTCATGGTAACAAAAGGTTATAGAAGTAGCACATGGGACATGAAGAGTATGCTTCTTAGTTCAAGCAGATACACAAGACCAAATGGGCGGCTCCTGTTTGGAGGCAGGATGAGAAGACAGGAAGGGACAGAAACTGGTTGAATGGACACAGGGAAACCGGCGTGGAAAGGGGGAGGGTGCTGTCACATTGTGAAGATTGCAACTAATATCACAAAACAATATATGCATAAATTTTTATATGAGAAATTAACTTGAGCTGTAAACTTTCACCTAAAGCACAATTAAAAAAAAAAAGAAATAGTGCATGGGAGATATATGTTTAGTTCTTAACAGACTGATGAAACTAAGTTATTAATATCTTCGTCCACATAGGTATTACTACAGAAGGCATGGCTTAATTATTAGTGGCAGCGTAGACTCTGGACTAGAGAGGGACTGGGATGGTTACTGAGCTAGAGAAATGAACAGCATTTGAATTGCAAATGTAGCTAAGAGTCTTAGACGCAAAGACACAATACTATTATTAAGATTACAAACTGGCAACTAGTTCTAAAATATGAACTGATGAAGCTCTTAATAGGAATAGGCCTCAGATTATTTTAGAATATAAATATTATGAGACGCACTGGATAAGAGCCATGGTTACAGACCAAGACTTTTCTGGCCAGCAGATAAACATTGTATCATATGAGGAAACTAATAAAGCAGAAATTATTCTATACTTGTCACAATTAAGCAAAACTATGACTCACTCTCGCCATAAAAAATTAAACACAAAAGAAAGCAACCGCGAAGAATGAGGAATATCAAAGCAAGCCTACTCTCTCATTACCTGATACATATTCAGGTAGTGCGTAGGTAACTGGGTCTCAGAAAGTAGCCACTAAAACCTTTTGAAGCAGGAGACTTTCTCTAAAGAAGGACTCAGAAAACCTGGTTTTCACTTCAGTGCTTTCTGGCTCACCCTACCACTCCTAGCAGCTGTTTCCTAGATTATTTTAATCCCGCACAGTGCCTTTCACTTGGAAGATGCTCAGAAAAAACAGAGCAGCAATTAAAAAAAAAAAGAAAAAATGACATCAAGTCACCTCCTGCTCATGGCCACCCTATGTGTGTCAGAGTACAATTATGCTCCATAGAGTTTTCAATGACTGATTTTTTGGAAGTAGATAGATCTTTCGTCCAAAGCACCTCTGGGTGGACTCAAAGCTCCAACCTTTCAGTTAACAGCCGAGACTTTAGCAATTTGCACCACTCAGGGACTCAAGGCAGCTTATTAGTGTTGTTCAACACCTCTCTATCTGTGCACACATTTTGTGTTGTTTTTTGTTTTTTCTTTTTACCATCTGCCTTCCTTTTCTCTTATTCTCTCATTGCCTTCTCTTTTGCTTTCATTTTCCACTTTTCAATATGGTATATTCATTAAAATAACAGCATCCATTGTGAGGTTATTTTCTCAGTCCAGAGTTCTTTACTGTGGTGTGACAGGAGATAGTGCAAAATTCTTAGAGAATGAAAATAAAGGAGCAATTCATTCAGTATGGGGAGGGGGAGTCAAAAAGTCTCCAAAAAGGAAATCACAATTGAACTGGCTCTTAAAGGATGAGCAGGAGTTTTAGAAGTGTAGAAATGGAGGAAGAACATCCCAAGAAGAAATAGCAACATGAACAAAGAAATGGAAATGAGATATTACATGACATGTTCAAGAAATTGCTGACAGTTTTACATTGCTAGAATGTAGGATATTTGTGGGCTAGGAAAGTGGTGATAAAGGTGACTCTTAGGGTTCTAGATTGTTCTCTTTGGGTGTATGGTAGTACCATTAACCGAGACAAGCAGCAGAAAGTTTTCAGGGGCAGATGATGTGTTTACTTTCCAACATGTTGAACATGAAGTCTCTGCGGAGCTTCCCTTTGGCAATGTTCATTGGAAAGTTTCATAAAGTGTTGAGACTAAGCATGTGGCATGATGGTGATGGTATATGAAGCCAGGGAGTAGATACAATCACACAGTGAGCATAAGACATGACATAATTAGCAGGACTTAGGACAGAAGGGTGAAGAATACCAATGAGGTACAGGTAGAGGAAGAAACAGGAGGACAAAAGAAGACAATGCAAAGTATGAAGAAAAAGCAAAAGAGGATATTATCATGGGAACAAAAGTAGAATCAAGCTTTAAAAATGAAGGAATATGCATTCGTATAAAATTCTATAGAAAAAGGCAAATAGCAAAATATTCAAAGTAAGTCATTGGATTTAAAAAAAAAAAAAAAAAAAAACCTATTCCACTAGTCTTCAAAAATATTGTGATGCTGGAGATGTTTCTCCTCAGCACACCCACTGCCCCTTCTAGCTCTTTCCTTTTAGGGAATTAGAGTCATCCATTCATGCTCTTTTAAAAGAAAATTTTATTAAAACCCAAAATTGCGGCCTTTATGTTGTGGTTAGCTGCGACTCATAGCAACCCCATGCACAACAGGATTGGACCATTGTGAGCCACAGGGTTTTCACTGGCTGGTTTTCAGAAGTAGATCACCAGGCCTTTCTTTTTAGTCTGTCTTTGTCTGGAAGCTCCACTGAAACCTGTCCAGCATCATAACAATACACAAGGCCCCACTGACAGACAGGTAGAAGCTATGCATGAGGTGCACTGGCCTACAAGGAACCCAAGTCTCCTGCACAGAAGATGAGAATTCTACCACTGAACCACCACTGGCCCCTTTGCTAGAGACACTGAACTACAAGTATTTCTTTTCTCAGTTAAGTTCATCTCCTCTGGGACCCACGTCTTCAAATCCCTCCTGCGTGACTGGTGTTAGTACAATAAACTAATTGGCAATATACTACTGCAAACAATGCTTATATGTGTATTCCATGCAGGTAACAGTGAGGGAAATTCTTCGTTTGGAAAGGGGCATTCTCCATAGTCTACTCTATTGACACATAAGATCAGCCCTGTTAGACAAATGGTGAGGAAACGGGAATTGATTATATTCCAACTCCTCATAAGGGGAGAAGCAGCTGAAATGAGGTTTGAACTCACAGCTTTCAGATTCCTGACACACATTTAACCTGGTTAGTTGAGCTCCCCTCTGAACCATGAGGACAAAAGGGCCTAGATAAATGCCAAATATCATTGTTCTTAGCAGCGGCAGGGCCTCTGCTTCTCTCACCTTCCTAGATAATCTCTTTTTATTCCGAGACTTCTTAAAAATAGCTTTAAGCAATTTTCAAAGACTAATAGTCATAAAAGGGGTGTTAGGAATAATAACATCTATGGAAACGCAAAGCACAGGATGAATTTGTAGCTACTCATTAACTTTCCTGCCGTGCCCTGTGTGTCAGGGATGGAGCAGAGGAGTGGAAGGAGCAGCCAGCCTCTGAACACACCGTTCAGGGGGCTCCATTATGGTAACCACTGGACTTGTACCTGAAGGGATACCAAAAAAAAAAAAAAAAAAAGTATTCGTGTCCTCAGGCAATGATGCCATCTCAGATCACCCAATGATACACTAGGAGGTCAGTAACAAGCACGGTGTCCCCCAATGATTCACCTGGTTAAACGAGACCCACATGCTGTCCCATAGGTGAGTATTCAGGCTGGTGAGGGACCTGGGCTGTGGTACTTTGCTTAAAGTAACAACAAATGATTATTCAGCTCAGTGAAGAAAACAGCACAATTTTTTTCTTTTCTTTTTTTCGCTGTGACAAAATAAAGTTCAACATTGTGCACATATTTCAATTTCTAAGTTCTCTCTTGTATCAACCATCACTGATCTTTTTGTAATAATATGAAGAGCAAATTCCTACAGCTTTTTCCTACAAACTTTTTTCCTGACTCAGATGGGGTGTGACTATAAATAATGTGGCCAATTAGTTTTTACCAACTGAAAATGATAAGATTATAATATATGTCTATACCAATAAGTCAACCTTACTACTTTACAACACCAGATACCTAAATTATCAGAGTTTGATCACACACCTCATTTGCTAGGTTTGGCTTCAAATGGCTTTTGATAAATTCCAAAAACCAAAATGTATTTCCAAGGGAGTCAACTATTGCCCTTAATTTCTGAAAAGATTCAAAAGAATTTGTCATAGAATTCCAAAGAAGATCTATAAAAATGCTCATACAATAGCTGCATTATGGTGCATGCTGAGGGGAATAACACTCATGCAGAAGACTATTTGTAAAAACTTGAAGAGAAAAAAATCAGTTTCATTGCTTTATATTCATATCTCTTACGTATCTTACAGAGGAGTATGTTTGAACTCAAAAAATTCTGGAGTGAGCATCAGAAATGCTGATATTTCTTTCTAGATTATACCTTAACTAACACTTGTGCTTTAAAAAAATACTTCATTGGAAAAGGTGTGAGAAAATGCGTACTTTCATGCACTATTGGTGGGACTCAAATTTGGTGCCATCACTATAGGATATGATTAGTCATTTTCAATGTAAATTTAAAGCCTGGCAGTTTCATTTCTAAGTATCGCTGTTAGAGGAACATGATACATATGCATAAGGAGGAATCTGTGAAGATGATCATTGAAGCATTGTTTGTAAAAGCAGAAATTCAAAACCATCTGAATGCCCATCAGTGGGGGATGGTTTTCCAGGCTATCGCATATTCGCACATTAGAACACTATACAGAAGTCTAAAAGAATGAGGTATTTGTGTGTATGTGTGTGTGTAGATGTATATATTTGTCAGTACATTTAAATATAAGTCAATGAACAGAAATGTTACCAACTCATATTGTTGGGTGATACCTAAGTTGAGAAAAACATACTTCAGAGTAATGATATTTATGGAAAAACCATACATATACAAAATAATACATATATATATTTTTCTAGTATATATTTGTATATGTGTGTGTATAGGTATACATAGACAAAGGACTGGAAATTTACATACCAAAGTAATAATAGTGATTACTTCTGCCTAGAATACTGGGATAGAGGGCATAGGGAAGTGAAGAGGGACCCAAGTCTTATATTTACATTGTTAATATATTATTAGGATAATGCAATAATATATATTTTATATACTTAAAATTATAGGTACCTAAGAAGGGCTTGAAATAAGATTATACAAATAATTGCCTTTGTTTCACATGTTGAATGTCCACTCCTAGGAAAAGCTACTCAGAGAAACCAAAGCAGAATAAATGGAGCCAAAAGATGAAAGAGTAATTATATTTTAAAAATCCATTGTCTACACATCTACCCCTCAACACACACACACACGCACACACACACACACTCACGCACACATGGCTTCAGAGACAGAAGACCACCTTCAAGGCGGTCCAGTCACTTCCCATGTTACTTGAGCCCCTTTCCGACCTTCCTGCCAAGTGCCTGTGGAACTCATCCAACACCAATGGTCCATGGAGTTCATTGTGCACACAAAGAGATTTTAGCCCTTAAACACTTGGGGTGGGGGGTGAAATGAGAGACAATAGTAGAACACGGAATGATGAAAAAAATGAAAGTAAAGAAATAAACACAGCATTGCAAAGTAATTATACCCAGAAGTATGATTTGTAATGGAACTTGGCATAAATCTCATTGCAATCAGCTCTCCTGACACCAAAACTGAGTTGAAAACGAACTCTCTTATTTTGCTCATAGTGGGAATTAATTAGGAGAAAAAGTTAACAGTTTGGCTTTCCACATGAAGAGTCTGTAGGTAATGTGCTTCTTTTACTGCCTCAACAAATCATGCCTTCTCCTCAGGATGCTGCTGTAAAGACGGTAACGATTTGAGTCCCCCTAAAATGTGATGACACCACAGAGAGTCCACTGGAGCTGAGCATGTGCAATCCCCCCTCCTGGGGAGCACCCGGCCGCTTACTGACACCTGTGTTCATTTAGGGCCCGTTAATAACAAGCACATATGTGCCAGGAGAGAAAGAGCTGCGATAAAATGCTGTGCAGCTTAAGTCAGAGCCAGTGCCTGCCCTACTCTTTGTATTACAGCAAAAAAAAAAAAGTCATAACTTATCATCATTGTCATTCCCTTACCCCTAGTGACCACCAGTGTCAGAGCAGCCCCTGAGCAGAACGTGGAGGTGGCGAGTTCCTGGCCTCCCTCTGAAATCTGCCCTAATTAACTCTGCCACCAAATGCCTGTCATTAGAGAATCTCTGCAGTCATTGCGGCAGGTGAACCGCTGTTCTCCCTCAACGGCTCTCTCTGCCAAGCAGGTAAACATTATCGTTATAAGCAGGGAGAGTAGGACTGTGCACACAGAGCACACTGCGTTCCAAGTGCTTGGGAAGCACTTTCTGCCCATGTTCACAGGTGCTGTGCTGAGGCCCGGAAGGAGCAGGAAATGAGCCAGACGTTCAGGGAGAACTGGCAATGGGCGTTCATGGAGAGGAGCCAAATGAGCTGATTTCTGTTGCAGCATCTGCTCCTGCTGTCCCCCACCTCCTGGAGATGGGGGCAGTGATGAAGAGGAGGAGAAGAGCTTTGGTATATGGGAAGGAGAAAGGTGACTGTATCAAGGGTATAAGCCCCATCCAATGATTTCTTAGGATTTAAGAAGAAATCGGGTAGCAGACTAAAAACAAATAAATGCACCAAGCACATGCTCTGTGCCCAGCATCATACAAGACCCTCGGCTACTAGACCTGCAGGTGTAGCTGTGGCAAAGGCAAGGTTTCCTTTTGTTCCTTGTGTACATTTTCCTAGTTGTGTTGCAGCTAGGAAAGGTCACATGACTTAGTTCTACTCAATAGAATGGGATGCATCTTGCTTCCGGGGGAGAACTCACAAAACCTCCCACATGGAGTTCTTCATGCTCTTCAGGTCAACATATTGGACACGGCAGAGCCCACTTAGAGCCCCCTCCCAAACCTATTACATAGGCAAAAATAAATGTTATTTGAGATTGAGCCATTGTTCATTTTGGGTTCTATTTTCTGTAGCACTTAGCCTACAGTAAATGAGCCATAGATCCTGTTCCACAATTATGAACTGTATCCTGTCTCCTGAGTTGTATCCTGTTACTTCCAAGTTGACCCTGATTCTGAGTTGTAGCGTTTTACTTCCCTAATAAACCACATAATCATGAGTATGATCTGTGGGTTTGTGTGGCCATTGCAATGAATCATGAAACCCAGAAGAGAAATAAAGAGTGCCATGGCAGGGACAGCTCGCGTTAGAAATGGTGAAGAATTCAGAGAGTGAAGGTACAGAAATCAGCATTGTGTTGATCCTGGTGATTCTCATCCCTCCTCAGGAACTTAGGCAAGTTCAGATGCTAGTTATACCAGGGCTAAGGTTTCCAGTTCTTCTAAGCATTTATTGATAATATTGTTATCCACCCTCTCCATGCGTTATCTCCTTCCTCTGACTGATCTCTAGTTGGTCAGCCCAATCAATCTCCCTCCTGCGCTGAGGTTCAACACTGAGCAACATTGCAGGTGTGGTCTGACCACAAGGGCTGGGTGGGGCCACCACCTGGCCAGGTCCAGACTCCTGCTTCTCAAGAGATCCCAGCTGAGGCCCCTACACCTGATCATACTGAGTGTCCCTAGGCTTGGTAGCAATGCCTTGAGTCAAGCTCTGCCCTGTCCTGAGCTTTTTTGCAACTGGAGCTTGGGGCCCATGTGCAGGCCTATGCAGCACCTGCTCTACATGACACCATCTCAGGACCTCAGTGCAAAAAAAGTCCTGTCATTCCACATAAGCATTACTTCCTCCTGCCTTACATTATCTTCAGATTTAATAACTATATCCCAGAGTACATATTGGTTAGGAAGGAAGGCTTGAAAATCACATTGTCTGGGGTCAAAGACTAGCTCTTTCGTTTACTATTTGTGTGATCTTAAGATGTTACTTAAAATCTTCTGTGCCTAATTCCTCAACTCTAAAATGATGATGATGATAATAACAATAAAAATAAAAGCACCTACTCTAAGAAATATGGTAAAGATTAAACAAGATAATGCATGCAAAAGTACTAAATATGCCATAGAAGTCACTCATATGTATCATTTATTATTATTTTTTCTTCAAGAAAGTTTTATTTATCCACCAAAGCCATTTATAAAACCAAAAACTAAACCAAACCCATTGCTCTTGAGTGCTTCCGATTCATAGCGACCCTACAGGACAGAGTAGAACCGCCCTATAGGGTTTCCAAGGAGTGGCTGGTGGATTCAAACTGCTGACATTTTGGTTAGCAGCCGAGCTCATAACCACTGAGCAACCAGGGCTTCAAAGCCATTTATACGCCTGTTAAATAGAACAAGATGAAGAACAGAGGTCTGTAGAACTTCATCAGGACTTCTGTCTAGGTTGACATTAATCTGCACTCAATTGTCTTATTTTCCAGCACATTTCTGTCCATCTTATCCATGAGGATATTATGAAAGAACTTGATGGTACCCTGCTGAAACACAGAGATGTCACTCTGGTAACCCGTAGACTGAATAAGGTTCACAGGGCAAATAAAGTTTAATTTTAAAAATTAATTGCCAATCCTTAAAGTTATTTCATGTAAAAATCCATATTTACAGCTTATCTTAAGAAATCAGGAGATCTGGTTATTCTTGGCCTCATTTTCACATTGCACTAATTGGCTAGAACTTTCTACATAAGGCCTATGATCCCCAGGTCACTACAGTCCCAGCCTGCACACTCAGTGACTACCACTCCCAGCTCCTTTCACTAGTTTCTTACCTGCTGACCGCTGTGGGCATTGAGTTTTTAGCCTTTGTTTGACACCATTTCCATGATGTACCAACCCATACATCTTCATCAAAAATTGCTGGCATTGTGCTCTAAGCAGGGGCTTGTTGTTGCTGTGTGCTGTAGATATTGACTCATAGCAATCCTATAGGACAGAGTAGAACTGCCCCCTAGGGTTTCCAGGGCTGCAATCTTTATTGGGGCAGACTGTCACCATAGAGTCACTGGTGGGTTTGAACCACTGACTTTTCAGTTAGCAGCTGAAAGCTTAACCATTATACCACCAGGTCTCCTTAAGCAGGGGTTTAGAGTCCTCCAACTTTAAAATATGAGAATTAGCAGATGAACATGGGAAACACATGATAAATTTATTGAAAATTCAAATTTTGTTAGTTTTGCCAATTGGTTTTCAAGAAAGGGAGTGCTTTACTATTCTTTAGTCATAGTCTGATATGCAAGTTATGTCCCTCTTTTCTGAAGAGCTAAAGGATATGTAAAATTCACAAATCCCAGTTTAGTCCAGATGATCAGGCACTATTTCAAGTTTCCTCTCCAGCTCTGCTGTTTAGCAGAAGAGAACATGGGGCACAGTGAGGAGTTCAAGACTCACTGGGCATCATGTAGTAGGTTAGTAGCTGGAGGCAGACTCACCACATGGACATCCCTCTTACTCCTAATTCACAACAGCTCTCAGCTCATTTGTGAATGAGGTTCAACAGAAACAGTGTTGTTTGTATGCAGTAAAATGAGCATAGCATTAAATTTGCCATTTTAACTATTCTCAAGTGTATAATTCAGTGACAAAAATCATACTCCCAGTGTTGTGCAACCATCACCACTCTTTCCAAAAGTGCTTGATCAGCCCTAACAGAAACTCAGTATCCTTTAAGCAGTGAGTCCCCCTCTCCCTGCCCCTCCTGCCCCTGCTAACCACTAATGAACTTTGTCTCCATGAATCTGCTATTCTAGATATTTCACATAAGTAGGATCATACAATATTTGTCTCTTTCTTTCTGGCTTCTTTCACTCAGTATAATGTTGTCAAGTTTCATCTGTGTGTCAGGACTTCATTCCCTTTTTTATATCTGAGTAATATGCCATTGTACGCATATAACACATTTGAAAACACAGTATTTTGAAGTGAAGTAGGAAGAGATTAGACATTTCTTTACTTATCAAAAAACAAAAACTGAGAGATAGCTGTGTGATCATCAGCAAATTACTCAAACTTCCTGGGCTTCAGTTTCCTTATCTGTAAAGTGGCAATAATACCTATCCTTATTTAATTCTTGAGGCTTCAAGGATGAAGTGAAACGTAGATTTGAGGGCACTCTGAAAATTTAAAGGAAAATGCAAAAATGTTTTGAGAAGTAGGTGAGACTACCAAAAAAAGATAATGGTCGCATTCGTATTTATTTTTAGTGGGTTCAAGAAATACCTTCTGAACTACCTCATTTCACTGCTGCAGGCTGGAGATAAACATGGGTTTTTATCTCTCCCTTTCCTCTGCCCCCCACACACTGTAAGATTGTAAAGAGAACATAAAAAATCTTCTAAGATGATATTTACAAAACTGTTTTTCTCCTGTATTAAGATATGCTTGACTATGCCAGGATTTATAGCTTTCTCTGGTAAGCCTTTTAAAACTGTATCTGACTGACTTCTGCACTTGACAGGACCTTGAAAGATTGTAGGGTATACTAATTTTCAGCATTCATTATAAATTGTTATAACTGAAAGCTTATTTTCATTTCAAGTTCTCATGGTGAAGGATGTGATTATCATGATGTAGAGATTTAGCTGAGACTTATAAACTATTAATAAAATAAGTAGGGAGTGTAGAAAGGAAATAAATATGCCTTTCAAGATGTCCTTTCTTCACTAGAAGGAGAAAAGATTCACATCCCAAGATGTAACCACTTAGTTCCCCCACCTCTCTCACACCCTCCAGGGATAGACTCGTCTGCAATAAACTCAGTGCACAGCATAGTTTGTATTTGGCAAAACCAAACTGCCCTTTGTGCTAGAATCTTCTCAAAAAAAAAAAAAAATCAAATTAAAACATTTTGTTTGATATCCAAGGCTTTAGAGAATGAAAATCTTGATTTGATTCTCAACAAAACTCACCCAATGATATCTCAACAGGAGACTTTGAAATAGTTGCTTAGCCTTTCCGGGTCTTCGTTTAATCCTCTGTAAAATGGGAACAGTAATATCTATTTTGCAATGTTGTTGCAGAGTACTCATAAAGGGTGTCTATATAGAAATAACACAAATGGTAGAAAATTGAATTTAATTTTTCATTAACGGAGTACTTACTATGTGCTAAATCATTATTCTCGAAACAAAGAATAACAGGAAATAGGTCTTGCACTTAACAGGTATATGTTCCACTACAATCCACAAGGACTAAGTTCCCTCAAGAAAATAGATGTTCTACTGGGTTATTAGATAAATTCACTAAGTTTTTCTTATGTTGTTCCTGAGGGGGGGAAAAATACAAGTAAAAATTCTTCATACTTGGTGCTACAAGGGGTAGGAGGAGATCATCCAAAAATAATAAAATAAATAAAAAAATAAGTAACTCTCTCACCAACTAGTCTATAAATTCCTCCACAGCAAGCTTCGTAAATTACATGCACATTCAACAACAGTCCAGAGTCATCAGGAACGGTTGCCAAGGAAAGGGATTTAGACAGAGAAAGAAAGTTCCCTGTAGCCTGGATGAGTTAAGATAAGGAGGGCTGACCCGTTAGGTAAACCTTTAAAGATGAGCTAAGTTCTGATAGACGAAATACAACAGAAAAGAAAGAAGTTGCTTCACCTTAGATCCATGGCACGTCCTTTCACCTGTACTCTTGATCTCATCCCCTCCTGCCTGGTTTATCTTAAAGTTCTGCTTACCCATTAGCACGTCACCTTTAAAAATAATCATGTTCAGGTCCTTCCCAATTGGGGTGGGGGACACTTCCAGTATTTTTATTCCTTTACAGTAGCTATTTCAGGGCTAAAATTCAAAACGAGTATTCTACACTTGCTCTTGCAGTTTTTCTTCGCTCCTATCTACTCCTCAGACCTCGGCTACTAACCAAAATGTTGGCAATTTGAATCCACTAGCTGCTCCTTGGAAACCCTATGGTGTAGTTCTACTCTGTCCTGTAGGGTTGCTATGAGTTGGAATTGACTCAACGGCAAGGTCCAAGGTCCTCTGGCTTCCACCTCTCCACAGAAATGGATCTTGCCACTGCCACCAAAGAAAAGTGGGCATCTGAACTGGTCTTTCCTTAGCCTTTGGCCTTTTTGCTCCTTCCCTTCTACTGGGCATTTTCTCCTTTGCGGAATTAACTTTTTTTAAAAATTTTTTTATTATACGTTAGATGAAGGTTTATAGAACAAATAGTTTCTCATTAAACAGTCAGTATACATATTGTTTTATGACATTGTTTAACAACCCCACGACATGTCAACACTCTCCCTTCTCGACCTTGAGGATCTTTTTTTTTGGTGAAAATATACACAGCCAAAGTTACACCATTTTGAAAGTTTCTACATGTACAATTCAGTGACATCGATTACATTCTTCCAGTTGTGCTGCTATTCTCACTATCCTTTTCTAAATTATTCCATCACCATTATCTTCAACTCACTGGCACCAAGGCTTCACATCAAACCTTTTGAGTTGCTGTTGTCAATTTGATCTCACATAGATAATTCTTTTTTTTTTTTTGCACCTTAGATGAAGGTTTGCAGAACAAATAGTTTCTCATTAAACAGTACACACATTGCCCTATGACAGTGGTTAACAACCCCATGACATATCAACACTGTCCCTTCTCAACCTTGGGTTCCCTATCACCAGCTTTCCTGTCCCCT